>NC_143482.1:1380005-1683012 GCF_027475165.1 Benincasa hispida | reverse complement strand
CTTTTGGGGTTCAAAAGGTCGTTATTTCCTCGTCAACAAGAGCAATTTGTATTTGGTTATACCTCGACGACCCATCCATAAAGCATAGAGCCTCATGTCCTGTTATCGCATCAACCATGATTTTCGTGATGGGCAACAGAAAATCGTCTTTCAGACACGCACTGTTGAGATCATGAAAGTCCACGCAGACACAAAGTTGTCTGTGCTTTTTTCTAACCAGGACGATGTTGGCTATCCACGTTAGGTATTTGACTTCACAGATAAACCCTGCTTCAATCAACTTGTTAACTTCAACTTCGATCTAGGGAATAAGTTATGGTCAAAAGCGTTGTTGAGCTTGCTTAACAGGTTAACACCCTTTTCTGATTGCGAAATGGTTTACTGCTACCTTCAGATCAAGCCCTAAAATTTCTTTGTATGACCAAGCGAACACGTCCCTCTATTCGGTGAGCAAACTCATATATTTGCCTTCTTCCTCTTCAGAGAGAGATGCGTTGCTGAAAGTCGGGTGCGATTCCATCACTGTGCCTAGATTCACTTCTTTGAGCTCATCCATCGTGGACTGACCACCATCTTCCAAACTTAGTGGAGCATCTTCCACTTCCTCTTCGGTTATATCATCTTTGGATTCTTCGATAATGGTAATGTGTTGACATGAAGTTTCACCTTCCTCTTGCTCTAGACTTCCATTTTGATGGTTGGTGAAGACAACGTCGTGCCTTTTTACCTTCAGCGAATCTTCACTTGTGTTTATAATGACGAAGGTCTTTCTCTTCATTCGTGAAGGCACGATGTCTCTGTCGCTTCCAGCCTCACAAGATTATTTCTTGTCTGATGACCTTTCACTATTCTGATGGCTACATTGTCGCCAGATTGACGCGCGAGGTATCACTCCCTCTTTCTTATGGCTATATTAGGGATGTCATTGCGAGCTTCTCCTTTACCCTTTATCTCACTAGAGACATGTCTGCTGAAGTGATCCTCAACACCTTCACGTTTAAGGTGATAAAAATGGGTGCGCGGGGTTTTCCTTTGGTTTTCTTTGAAACCGCACCAATCTCTTGAAGATTGATGGCCGGGCCACCATCGGAGACTGACGAACAATCCCCTCTTCTTCTTTTTCAGGCATGTTCAACCTTCGAAAGGCTGAGCGTCGGGTAGATCTGGGGATTGTGCATAGACTCAATCTCTCTTCTTCCATCATGCTCAATCTCTCAAAAACCAACGCGTATGCGGAAAATAGTCTGATACGATTGAAAGTTGAGTTTCTTTTATTTTTGCCATCCTTTTCTCCTGCATCATCGGCTTCTTCTGCAGTTATATGGTTGCTGTTGACCACATTTTCCTTCACCCTTTTAGTTATGTGAAATAGCTCTAACGATTTATATCTAAGCTCTTTCCTCGACGCGGGTATAGCGTGCCTCTTTTGCAAAAGCTTATTCTGGGTCGAAGAAAGCTCGAGTCACTTATAAATCTTTAATCTCTTAAACTTAGTATGAGTTGTGAAGTCATAACCCGCCTTTGCCAGCAGTTTGTAATCTTTAAGTTTGAATCCATCTTCTGTTCACTTTTCGGGCATATTCAGCTTTTTCAAGTCCCCCCTTAGTTTGTGGATTTCCGGTTTAATTATCAGCGTCAGTGGTGTAACGAAATTCTCCTTTAAGATTTTAATATCGCCAATCTACAAACCTTTTGAGGATTCCATAAAAGGTGACTCACCCTTCTTGCGTCTCGATAAAGGGACATAGCTTAAAATCGGAGGACTTGGATTCTTTTCATCCTTGAAAATAGGTGTCTCTTCAATGCTGGTGGATGTCTCATTTCCTTTTGAGTTTGAGGCTCGTGCCTTGTCGCCCGTTTCTTTCCCTGTATTTACTTGTGACTTTAATCGGGATTCACCCGCTTTCTTTATTAGCGAGGTCTCTATGGGCATTGCCTCACCAACATTCTCACTCTTCAAATAAAACTTCGTATCTGCGAAGTGAGATTCAGCCTCTGAAAATGGATTAGAGTCTGCTTTAACGTTCTTAATCCCATCTTGATAGATCTTGAAACATTGATGCAGCGTCAACGTTATCACACCATTTCCATGAATCCAAGGATGTCCCACTAGTAGCTTTCAGCTGACGGAATTAGTGTTGATTCCAAAAAAAAATAGAAGCAGTAGTTAATTGGAAACGACCCCTGAATGTAACCGAAGTACACAGTTTTCTGGGTTTAGCAGGTTATTATAGGAGATTCGTAGAGGGTTTCTCTAAGATAGCCCTTCCATTGACAAACCTGACCAGAAAAGATGCGAAGTTTGAATGGTCGCCAGAATGCGAGCATAGTTTCCAAGTGCTGAAACAAAGGTTAGTATCAGCACCAGTATTAACTCTACCTACACCAGGTAAGGGGTTTGAGGTCTATTGTGATGCATCCCGACAAGGGTTAGGATGTGTGTTGATGCAAGAAGGAAAAGTAGTAGCCTATGCTTCGCGACAGTTAAAGAAGCATAAATGTAACTACCCTACACACGATTTAGAGTTAGCAGCAGTTGTGTTAGCTCTAAAGTTATAGAGACGTTACCTAGTTGGTGAGTGTTGTCATATATTTACGGATCATAAGAACCTAAAGCATATCTTTGATCAGAAGGAACTAAACTTGAGACAAAGAAGATGGCTCGAGTTGATCAAAGACTATGACTGTACAATTGACTATCACCCAGGTAAAACAAATGTGGTAGCTGATGCCTTAAGTCGAAAAACTAGATCAACTAGAGCTAGTATCAATTTAGTGAAGGGTACACTGATTCATGAGTTGTATAATGCTAGGGCAGCATTATCAATCGGTCAAAAAGGAGGATTACTAACTTTATTTTAAGTGCGTCCTACTCTTGTAGAAAATATTCTACATGAGCAATTAAAGGATTCTGATCTTCAGAAGTTAGCTGAAGAGGTAGGTAAAGGGTTAAGGACGCATTACCAATTAAGAGCTAACCAAATGCTACTAAAGAAAGGTAGATTATGCATACCTAAAGATCCACCAAGGGAGGCAAGTATGAATTTGAGTTATTCTCATTTAAAGTTTGAGATAGAATTGTTATGTGGTAGATAGTTTGGTTCAACATCTAGCTTAGAGATAGCTAGGTGAAGTATCATTGGATGAACTAAGGAATCGATATCAGAGTAACGCACTGGAAGCGTGGTAATAGACAAGGTTATAGGAGGTTACAACAGTGGTTGTTGTGAAACCTTAAACCAGAGTTGGTTCGAGTAAATTTCGAGGATGAAATTTTCTTAAGGGGGAAGTAAATGTGAAACCCGGATTTCTATTTTTCTTACATAAGCAAGTGATAAAGGAATTAACTAAGTGAAAGTTAAATCCTAAGTTAAGGGGAGGGAAATTTCTAAGTGTTAAGTAGATTTTTCTTTGAATAAATTAAGTTGAGCTTTAATGATGAAATTTGTATAATAAGTAGGATGATGAAACAGCTAGTGTGGAATGGGGATTTGAAAAAGAAAAATATGAAAATTGAGTTTGGGGAATTTCGGCTAAGTATGGAGAAGTTATGTGAAATGCATTATGGATTGAAGAACCAAAAAAAATATGGAAAATTATTTTGGGGAAAATCTGGAAAAAAAAAACGTGTAGAAATTGCACGGAGACAAACAATGTTCACAGTAGCTAAGAGTGAGATCGTTGAGAGTGAGATCAGCGAGATCGTTGAGAGCAAGAACATTGAGACTGAGACTAGCGAGATCATTGAAAGCGAGATTGGAGAGAGCAAGAAAGTGGAAAAGAGCGAGATTGGAAAGAAAGCTGGAGAGAGCGAGATTGGAGAGAGCAAGACCAGCGAGAAAGTTGGAGAGAACGAGAGTGGAGAGAGCGAGAAAGCTGGAAAGAGCGAGAGTGGAGAGAAAAGTTGGAGAAAAAGCTGGAGAGAGCGAAAGTGGAGAGAAAAGTGGGAGAGAAAACTGCAGAGAGCGACACTGCCGAGAGTGGAGAGTGAGAGCGCCTATGCGTTAGCCTTGATTTGTCCGATTCGAACGTCACGCCCACGCCTCGCCTATGCATTGAACGGTCGAGCAAGCTTTTGGGCGATGTATTTGAACGCGTTGAGGTGGATTATGCATTTAAAAATCCTAATTTGAATACAAACAAAGCTTAAAGATGTAAAGGCAAACGTCAATTAAAATTTAGGTGTCCGATTAAAAGAAATTCTTAAACCCTAAGAAATTGTGTTGGATGCGTTTGGGAAGAACACATTGAACCAAGGTGAAGTCAGCTTACGTTGATAAAGGGAGGATTAAACATTTGGCCATGCAGTTAAAAAGGTGTTGTCAATTCCACGAGCAATTTGAACACTTATAAATAGAGAGTTGGGATTTCATTTTCAAATCACATAAAAATCATAAATTTCGTAGAGAAAGTAGAGGGCAGTGAGGGTTCAGAGGAATGTGTCAACTTTGGACGAGAAGATCTTCCAATCTACTCGTGCGTTTGGAGTGATTCCAAATCCATCTGAAAGCTCTGAAAGTCTAGATTTTATAGTAGGGCCTCTGGAGGAAAAGGCTCAAAGGAACTGGGCTGGAGGTTGAGAAGAAAGCAGAAGGGTCAGACTGTCGAATCAGTCTGAGCCAGTCTTGAAGATTTTTAGATTCGGCCAAACCACGAGGAATTCTGAGCTAAAAGTTTAGGTTAAGATTCCTAAGACATTTTAGAATAAGTTTGTAGAAGGAAGTATTTCCAAATAAGGTTTGGAACTATGAGTAATCTAAGTTGTAATTTGAATCTGGATTCTAGGAGTGAAAAAGGGACCTGAGGAGCTACTAGAGTGAAAAGTTCCTAAGAGTTCGAGGTGAGTGGCTAAAATGTTTTCGAACTAAAACCGTTTTTAAACTCTTTTGATTACAAACGTTTTAAAAAAGCATGTTTGCGAAAATAATTCTCATGCCTACTAGTTTTATAAAGTGATTTCCAAACAAGTTTGAATTGTGATTTGAACGCATGCATATTGTTGAAAAACTATTTACATATGTATTGATTTTATCCAGCATGTGTTACCATCTTTAAAGCCATGTTGTATATGTGTTATACTGTACATTCTTTAAAGTGAAAAGTTGTTTATAAATAGTTTTGGTAAAATGCAATGCCGAAATACAAGGAGAAGGCATCCACCCAACTAGATATTGAAGTACAAGGAGAAGGTATCTATTGGTACTGAAGTACGTTTGAGAAGGTACCAAGCCAACGGGATACTGAAGTACGTTGGAGAAGGTATCCTAGTAGCTCGATACTGAAGTACAAGGAGAAGGTATCTGAGGAGTAGTACCTAATGTGGCCATAGGTGAATAAAGTCAGAAGGTTCTCTCTGGACTAGTAGTTGGTGTTGGGATTATTTTACCAGTTATACAGTACTTTGATTTGAGAAATGATTTTACTGTTTTATGTTTAAAACAGTTTTATATACATTACGCTTGGAAATTGTTTATGCTGCATTAAATTATATTTTAGATAAAACTATCTTCTGAAATTATGCATGAGAATTTACTATGTTTTCTCGGTCACTCACTGGGCGTAAGCTCACCCCGTTTTCAAATGTTTTTGTAATCCCCCCCCCCCCCCAAGGTAGTGGTCAAATCCTCTGAAGATAGCTCAGTATCTGCTCTGCCACTAAAAGACCAAAAGACTTGTAACAGTTCGCTGCGTGGTTACAATTAATATTGTACACATGTTACTATTGTTCATATAGGGACTAGGGTTTGTGGGTTTTGAGACTTGTAAATCTAATTTTGTAAATACTCTAAACATATTAAGTTTCTAGGTTAATAAATTGTGGGCCTACAGCCATCCCGTTGCATATAACTTGTATTTGGTATCAGAGTTATTCCGCAAGAGTTTTTAGACAGTAAGTGTCAGCCTAAGGGTTGATAACTGCTGCAGTCACACCCTTCTCTAGGCTAAGAGGGTGATCTGGAGCGGGGTGTGACAGCTTGAGTAAGTGACAATAGGTCATTCATGTTAAACGATAGTAAGTCTTCTGATTCTTCCTTAGTTTTTGATGAACTTAGAGGAGTATCTTCTTCTTCTGTCATGCTGACAATGTGACATGTGACAACCTCTGGCGCTTTCCTTGAATTTCGGCCATAGAAGTTCTCCAGAAGGAAATCTGCTAACATCACCTATCGCCTGGGTCAAGGAGGTCCTCATCTTCCTCCTTAACAAGCTTGGGCCTTGGGCCTTTTTTTTTCCTTTCCTTTTCTGAGTTTTGCTCCCTCTTTTATAACGCTAATAGGAGTGCGACTCTTTTTTAATAGGACTCGGCTTTCTCTTCCTTTGACGCTTTACAAGAATCCAACCTTCATGGTTGTCACTATTAACGCGTTCTTCTCTATTTTGAAAATCTACGATTCTGACCTCTAGCTGAAATCGTACAACCACAGGCTCAAGGGTCCAAAACTGGACGAAACTCTCTTTTTCATCATAACGTATAATCAATGTCAGAGCGCTCGAAGCTACTGCCACTATGGCATGATTTGTTTAAGCAACCTCGTCTAGGTCTAGCTCAATCTTCTTTCCCAAGCCAACCTTAGGATCAACTCTTTTAACACGAACCATTTTTCGACGAGGTAGCTAACGACCCTGTGATATTTGGAGTAATTAGGATCATCTACCTTCCCTGCTTATTCCAGTCGTTTACATTCCAGTAGCTGGATAAGCTGCTTTTCCAGCAGTTGCTCAAATGGATAAACATCTTTCGCCTTCATCATCTTTCTTTTCAATATTTTTCTCCATCTCTTTTGAGGAAAACTTTAGCGGGATTGCATTAATAACCATTGATTCCTTTGTGGCGCCTTTCACAAACTTTTCAACGCTCTTTATCTCTTTCTTATCCTTCTTCACCATAGAGATCCAGAAATCCTCTGTTCCCCTATTAGCGATGCTCAATTCCATGTCATGGGCATGTGTCGTCAATTCTTTAAAAGTACGGGGCTTTATTCCCTGCATAATATAAAGAAGTTCCCAGTGTATACTTTGGGTGCAAATTTCTATAGCAGATAGTTCGGTGAGTCGGTCTTTGCAATCCAGACTCAGAGCTCTCCATCGATTGGTATAGTTGATGACTGGATCCCCTTTCCGTTGCTTGGCATTCGTCAACTTCATCATACTGACAGTGTGTCTAGTGTTGTAGAAGTGGTTCAGGAATTCCCTTTCAAATTGCTCCCAGCTGTTAATCGTCTCAGGCTCCAAGTCAATGTACCAGTCGAAAGTGTTTCCTTTGAGGGTTCTAACAAACTGCTTAACTAGCAGGTCTCCCCTTATTTCTACGTTCTCGCATGTTTCCACAAAGTGGGCAATGTGTTATTTTGGGTTGCACTTCCGTCAAATTGCTGGAACTTCTGAAGGAACTCTATTGAGGAGAGAACCTTGAGCGAAAACAAGATCGTCCCAAATCCATTTTTCATTGAATGTAAGTTTTACAGTAAATCAAGAATAAGATATGCGTTTACATAAATTATAGCATGCATTAATAAAGGAAAACTTAAGGTTTCAGAAACCCCTACCTTTGAAGACTATTCTTCAAGAATCCCTCGAACAAGTCACAAACGGATCTTCTTCTCCAAAAGAGACAACACCAAACGGAGCCTCATGTATTCTCCTTAAGGATTGAGAATGGCAAGAGGTGCGGGCTCTGCCTTAGGATTTTGAGAGAGAATGAGATGGGGAGGAGGAAAGATAGGAAAAGAACTTTTCTTCTCTTTTCATTTGTTCTAGAGAGAACTCTTCTCACATTGTTTCATGAAGGAAGATGAATTATCACCATCATTCTCTCTCTGACCCCTCTCGTCACGTATTTGACTGAGAGAAATTAAGGGGAGGGAATTATTAATTAATTAATATTAATTTAATAAAATTACATTTATAATAATTATACATATAATAACAACCTTATTATATGTATATAAATTATATGTTATGTCCCATATAACACATAAATCTTTAGTTACATATTATATCAAATACAATAGAACCTATAGATGTATTTTCTCTCAACCATACATGGCATTTAATATAAATCATATTTATAGTAAACTCACTTATATGAATATCATTCATATAATTGATATTTGGATCATGTCCAAATATTTAATTTATTTCAACTTATTTATGGTATTTAATATAAATCATATTTATATTAAATTTAATTATATGAAGCTCATTCATATAATTAGTATTTGAATCATATTCAAATTCCTCTCATATTACCTTATATTATAATGCATCAAATACATTACATTAATTATATCACATATATAATTAATTTAATTGATTATATCATATATAATTAATTTAATTGATTATATCATATATAATTAATTTAATTGATTATATCATATATAATTAATTCCCTCAATTAATTTGAGTACGTCAAATTAATCCAAAAATAATTTTCAATTAAATCCCTATTGAGCTACAGAGGGGATCTTATGGATCTGTAGATTGAAGCTCCAACAGTACTTGGATAATTAATTAAACTCTTTAATTAAATTACCCAACATCCATTGATTGTCGGTCATTCCACTTAAGATCGACAGCTGCACTTTTCGCACTATAGATAAATTTTTGTCCATTGGATATAACCAACCAACAATGCGATGACCCTTCACAAATTGCTCGTATGTACAGTTGGGCCAAAATTATCATTTTGATTCTGTAGTTACATCTAACTCCTTAAGTACCATTGATCCCTCTAATGAACAATAAGTCATAGTCCAACTATGACCAAGTCCCTCTCGGGCCAGGAGAGGGTGTGGCCACTATGTTCAAGCTCCAAAATCAACCCTTAAGAGAGCAATTCATCTACTTGCCCATGCATCGAGGAATGAGTGAATTCCATCTCGTGTAGCTATGTTCCCAGCACCCCAGTCAGACGAATCCCCAAAATTGTAGGCTTATTGAATTGGCAATCTGGTCATTATCACCCATACAAATCAAAGAGCCACTTACTCAGGATTCAGGTCATGTCACCTATGGTCATCCTAGTGAAATGTAAGTCTCTATTATTAACGACGTTATATAAAGAGATTAATCATTTCATGGTTCGGTCTTATACAAACTCTTTGTATAGGATACTCTCGCTCACATGTCTTTACATAATGATCAAGATCAGATCATTTGTAGTACTTTACAACACTTGTAACACCTACAAAGCGGGTCATATCTGTAGTGTCACCAGGATAAGATACCCATCATTATCCATCTACTACATCCGTTTAAGTTATTATGTAAACAAGATCCACTTGAGTATAAGCTTATAAAATAACACTTATTTTATTAACAACAATATGTTTATACAAAGTTTACAAACTACGAGATTATAAGGAGATTTAGGATACCAATCCCAACAACTTTGGGGGTTGATATCCAACAGGAATTTGCAAGCTATCGATTCTATGGGTGTACAACTTGGAATACATAAAAGAGGTCTGAGACAGGCCTCTATATTGAGCCCTTATGAAGGTCATGATCATGTCCTGCAGCTGTTGGACTAACAGAGAAGCAACAGAAGCTGATTGTTGCGGTTGATTCTCTTGTAACACAATCTTCCCTTTATCATTTGCTTTGACAATAGGAGCTTGACTTGATTCAATAGCTTCTCGAGACTACATCTATTCTCTCAAGGAAGCGATCTCATGATCTCGCTCCTCAACCGTCTTCATTAGAAAACTTATCTTTCTTTCCATTCTGTCATGGCAGCTTCAGCTGTTACGTCCGCCATCATGACAGAAATCACATCTGGGTATGATTCCTTTTTTGATTTGTTGGGGGTAGAAGTAGAGGCATCAAATAGGGGATTCTCCTTGATGAAAATCCCGCCTTTAGAAGATTCTAACATCTACCTCAAGATGTTGTGCACGATGATGGAGTCTTACTTTTGCTTCTGCATCACCTCCTTTGAACGACTACGGGTGACAGGTCTCGTGTAGGAGTCACCTGCAGCAGTTACCTTAGATGCATCTTCCTTTAATGTCATTGATTTGTTTGGATGTTGAGAGAGAGATGAGAGGTAGAGAGGTCCCGTTGGACGTGCCAATTTGTACGCACGAGGTTTCCAGAGAAACTTATTTCATAGAGCGAACTTGAGTTGGTGTTGATGTTGAGATGCGATATGGTTTGATCTCTAGTACTTGATCCCCTAATTCTCTCTTAGTTGAATGTGTGTGCTTGACTTAAAGAAGCAGAGTGCATAACGTTCTTCAAGTCGAAGTCTTGGAAAAGTCTTTGTATCTTCAGAAGACTTGTATCTTCAATGAGTGTGCAGCTTCAGGAGTCTAGGAGTCTTCCAATTGTTTCCCCTTCTCTCTGGGTTTTCTCCTCTATTTATAGAGTTCTCTAATGGGCTTCATGGGCTTGGGCTTGGTTGGTCCACGGGCCTAGCCCTGGGCCCAATTAGTTGGGCTTAAACCTACTTTGGATTTTGGGCCAAATTAAGCCCATTTTTGGGCTCAACTGAACTTTAACCCAAATAATTATATCAAATTGGACCAAATTAATCTAATCCGATTCAACGATCATGATGAAACTACATGGCGTCATGGAATTTGTCTTCAACATCAATTCGAGACGTATGTCAATTCCTAATTGGTCCCAAATTTAATATTTTGGAATTTCATCATTAATTTAGTAAATGACATGGTAGTTTGTGATTGGTCCAAAATTTTTAATTCAACAGTATGATCATTAAAAAAAAATTATTCTTCCTAAAGCTCATTATGAGTTGATGAAATTAAGGCTACAAGATTTTAAATCAGCAAGTGATTACAATTTCGGATTATTTAAAATCAGTTCAAAATTGTTGTTATGCAAAGAGAAAATTACTCATGTTGATTTGTTAGAGAAGACACATTTCATGTCTCGAATATGCTCTTGCAGCAACAATACCGAGAGAAAGGTTTTAAACAATATTCTAAACTAAAATTATGACTTCTCGTGGCCGAAAAAAATAACGATTTATTCATGAAGAACCACGAATCTCTACCAACTGAAACAACACCATTTTCTGAAATGAATGCTATCAATGTTAATAATCATGGTCGAGGTCGAGGTTATGGCAGAGGAAGAAATGATTATTATTTTCATGGTAGTCGTTTTAATCATTCAAATTTCAAAAGAACCACACAAAAAGATGATCACAAAGGAAAAACTCCACAAGATAAGAGTCAAAGAGTATTGAAAATAAATTCTTTCGATGTAGAATGACTGGGCATTGGTCACGTACCTATCATGCAAACTTAGTTTACCTCTATCAAGCCTTTTTAAAGGAAAAAGAGAAAATGTGGATGCAAATTTTGCATACCAGAATAATGACATATCTGGCTCATCCCATATGATAAATTTGGATTTGGAAAACTTCTTTGAATCTCCCGAAGAGAAGATTGGCACAATTGATGGAACTTCAAGTGTTTCTTTTGACTTTGAGAATATCTAGACTTAATGTTTTATTTTTCTTTTATCTAACTTCATAGTTTTTTTTTAGTAACTTTTGTATGTTTTAAGTATTGTTTTTCTTATTATAATTATTTTCTTTTAATGAAGAAACATGAATCATTTTCATTTGTTGGGTGATTAAAAAATGAGCAAAGAGTATCTATGTCTAGCAGGCAGTGCAACTACACACACAATACTTACAAATAGAAAATACTTTTCCAAAATGACAATGCTGAAAGCAAAAGTAAATACAATATCAGGTTTTGAAAACTTGATCGAAGGTTTTGGAAAAACAAATATTACTTTTCCTAGAGGAACAAAACTTACAATTGACAATGCATTGTTCTTTAGTCAATCAAAGAGAAATATTCTAAGTTTTAAAGATATACGTCGAAGTGGTTATCATATTTGTTGGGGTTAATGCCCTAAAGTCTCGTGTCCTGTAGTTTGTAAACAGTTTGTACGAACGCATGTGTTGTATAGTATATGATATTTACTTCACATCTGAGTAACAGTTTGTACGAACGCTTGTGTTGTATAGTATATGATATTTACTTCACATCTTGTATTTTTACTCAATTGCATGTTTTATTAGCTTTACCACAAACCAATAAACATAAAATCCCTGGTTATTTGTATGTAACTTAAGCATGTATTTAGTGACATACAAGTGGATTATGTCTTGAGTGGTTACCAAAATGGTCTGTAGTATATGGATATAGGAGGGAAACCTTATCCTGGTAACGCTACGGATATGGCTCGCTTTGTGAAATGGTCATAAGTGTTGTGACTTGTCACAGATGGTCTGATCCTAATTATTCATGTTGGGGACATGCGAGCGGGGGTGTCCTAATACAAAGAGTTTGTATAAGACCTGACCACGAAATGTTAACGTCTTTTTATATAACACCGTTCATGACAGAGACTTCACTTCACTAAGATGACCATAGGTAACATGACCTCAATCCTGAGTAAGTTGGGAACTCCTGCCATTGAGGGCGGTCCTTTGATATGTATGGGTTCGAGTGGTCAAGTCGTTGATTCAAACCTACCATTTTGGGAATTCGTCTGATTTGGGAGCTGGGAACTCAGCTACACAAGATGGAATTCACTCCTTCCCTGAAGTAGGGGTAAGTAGATAGATAGCTCCCTTAAGGGTTGATTCCAGGGCTTGAACGATATTGCGCCACACACCTTCTCTTAACCCGAGAGGTGTTTACACATAGTTGGACTATGTTGTATTGTTCATTAGAGGAATCAGTGGTACTTAAGGAGTGAGATGTAACTATAGGGGCAAAATGGTAATTTAGACCAATTGTACTTACGAGCATCTGTGAAGGGTCATCGTACTTATGATTGGTTATATTCGATGGACACAGAAATATATCTGTGGTAAGAAGAGTTCAGTTGTTGGTCTTTAGTGGAATGCCTGACAGTTAACAAATGGTAGATCTCGTGGCTAAAGAGTTTAGTCAGCTATTCACGTATCGTTAGAGCTTCGAGTCACAGATCCATTAGGTCCCCTGGGTAGTTTGGATAAAGTCAAGAATCAGTATTTGGGTTAATTTGAATCGTTCAAATTGACAAGAAGAAGTTCGATTATATATGATATAATTGAACTGGTTAATTATATATGATATAATTAACTAAATGTATGAGATACATTATTTTGGAGAAATTAGATATAAATATGATTTATATCAAGTAGAGAAGAAATTACTATAGTAGATATGTGATATCAAACTATATGGTAAGAATATAATATGATTATATTTATTAATTATTGAATTGGTTAATTATATGATAATTGGCCTAAAATTTCTCTCGGACGTACGTTAGTGGGAGCAACCGATTCGGTTATGGTAACCAAAGGATAAAATTAAAATTAGTTTCATTTTTCAAGGGTTCGAAAAAAAAAATTTAGCATCGGTGTGGAAACGTAAATGATCGCATAAGTCGAGAGCCTATACGATATTCGCTCAGCGCCTAAACGATCACACACCTCGCACCTAAACGATCGCACGCTAGTTCCCAGACGACCGCTTAGCTTTCCTAAACGATCGCATAGTGTGCCGTGTTTTCTAAACGATCGTCCACCTTTTACTAAACGATCGCTTAGTAAAACCTACACGATCGTGTAGCTTCTTCTAAACGATAAGCACTTAGCTATACGATAGCTTCCTTTTCTCTCCCACTTGCTTATCGTCTACACAATTAGTTCATTCTCTAACCTTTACCAAACTCACCGAAGACCACATTTTGAGTTCTCACTCTGAGAATACCAAGGGCTCATTTTTAGTGTTTTCGTCCCTACTGCATTCATTTGTTCGTTATTGATCGTGTTGATGCAGCTGACGCATTTGTTGGGCGATAGTAGATCGCGTAGAGGTCTTCCGCTACGTTTGAGTTCCAAAGCTTGAAGAGCGTCTTCAATTGGTATGAAAACTCTTCCCTTGTATTTTATTGTTTGAAGCATGCCGTTAATTACTGTACATTTGCATAATTGTATGTTCGAATGTATTTATTGTATTTTGGTAATGGTGAAATCGGAAAGACCTGAATGCGCTCATGGATGCTCTTCGTCAAAAGTTCCTTCAATATTGAGACTGGTAGTAAGAATAATGTGAAATATCTATATATTACCTCTACTGTCTCAAATGAAAAACGTTTAAAAGAAAAATTCATGCTTTTTCTTCTAGATTGTATTATATTTATATACGAGTAATTGAAACATATACAACAATGAACCTGAAGTTCATGAATCCAGATATATTTTCTATTTGACATGATGATTGGGTCAACCAGGATCCATAATGATGAGAAGAATTATTGAGAATTCAAGTGGACACCTATTGAAGAGCAAGAAGATTCTTCAACCTAATGAATTATTATGTGATGCTTGCTCTCAAGGAAAATTAATAATTAAACGATCACCAACTAAAGTGGGAACTGAATCACTTTCATTTTTAAAACGAATTCATGATGATATATGTGGATCTATTAACCCACAAAGTGGACCATTTAGATATTTTATGGTATTAATAAATGTATCAAGTAAATAGTCGTACATGTGCTTATTATCAAGTCGAAATCTTACATTTGCAAGATTACTTGCTCAAATAATTAAGTTAAGAGCACAATTTCCTGATTATAAGTTAAGACCATTCATCTTGATAATGCTAGTGAATTTACATCTCAAGCTTTTGATAATTATTATATGTCAATTGGGATAAGTGTTGAACATTCTGTAGCTCATGTTCATATACAATATAGTTTAGCAAAATCATTTATAAGATGTTTGCAATTAATTGCAAGACCATTACTTATGAGAGCTAAGCTTCCTTTATTTGTATGGGGATGTGCTATTTTGCATACAACATCAGTTTTACGCATTAGGCCAGTAGTTTATCATAAATACTCACCATTACAATTAATTTATGGTCATGAGGAAATATTTATTAGCTAATAATACAAGACCATATATTGCATTTTCAGTAAATTTATTAGCTAGATATAGTTCTTCTTCTACCAAAAATATTAGAACATAATTAAGCATATACTTCGTTATCTCCGAGGAACAATCGATATGAGTTTGTTTTATTCAAATAAATCAAATTTTTACCTAGTTACGCAGATTCTGGATATTTATCTGATCCACACAAAGCTAGATCTCAAACAAGTTATCTGTTCACATGTGGAGGAATTCCTATATCATGGCAATCGATGGGACAGACCATAACAACTACTTCCTCAAATCATGCTGAAATTCTTGCAATTCATGAGGCTAGTCGAGAATGTGTATGACTAAGATTAATGACTCAACACATTCGTGAAACATATGGCTTGTCTTCTAATAAAAATCTTCCAACAATATTATACGAAGACAACATAGCTTGCATAACCCAACTCAAAAGATGATATATTAAAGGAGGTAGAACAAAGTATATCTCACTGAAGTTTTTCTACACTCATAATCTTGAAGAAAATGACGACATCACTATACAACAAATTTGTTGTAAGGATAATCTAGTAGACTTATTTACAAAGGCATTTTCAACCGCAACTTTTGAAAAATTGGTGCACAACATTGGAATGCGGTGACTCAAAGATTTTAAGTGATGTTTTCATGAAGAGGTGTAAATATATTGTATTCTTTTAGGAGTATATATCATATGAAATATGTATTTTTTTTTTCCTTCATTAGAGTTTTTTTTCCATTGAATTTTTCCTAGTAAGGTTTTAACAAGACATATTTTATATATATATTGACATCTAAGAAGAAGTGTTATAAATATATTATAAATATTATAAAAATAAATAGATGTCCATTGCTTAGTGTTTTAAAAGTCATGTGTTAATCTTCATGTTGCTCATGTGCCTTGTAGTTATTCATGCTTGGTGTCCATATAAGGCTGCATCTTAATTGTCACTTTGCCTATAAATACTGACATTTGATGGATTTTAAAATCACACACATTGGTGAGAAATCCAATCCAAATTTTCACTAAATTTTCATAATTTTAGTTATTATATTATATTATATTTATATACTATTATATTATATTTTCTCCATATCCGTTGTGTTCCTCAATTTCACAACCTTTTGAAATAATTCAATTTTAAATTTAAAAAAAAAATATTGAAAAAAAAGTCTAATTGATACTAGTGAATTTGGGAGTTATTTCAATTACTACATCAAACTAATAATGGTTTAATTTAAACTAATAATTGATGCTAGTGAATTTGGGAGTTATTTCAATTACAACATCAAACTAATAATTGTTTAATTTAAACTAATAATTGATACTAGTGAATTTGGGAGTTATTTCAATTACAACATCAAACTAGTAAATCAAATTACAACTTTAATTAGTAACTAATTGGAATATAAGTTCAAATTCTATCGGATATGTATTTCAGCCTAAATTCTTTATCTTAATTAGTAATATAATTAAATTTTCATTAAATATGACGTGAATTTCTCTCTCTCTCTTACTTTTATGTGTGTAAATTTTAGTGTTTAGATATGAAACAAAAACCAATATAATACTTCTATATATAAATGATAGGCAAATATAAAAAAAAAGCTTTCGATCTTATATAATTTAAACCTTAAACTAATAATTGTATCAATTTAAACCATAAATTTTGGTAATTATATCAATTTAAACCTCAAACTAATAATTATATTAATTTAAACCCTAAACTTTTACAAGTGTCAATTCAAACCTAAACTTTTATAATTGTATCAACTTAAATCCTCTATTGTGTTTTATTGGACACACATATGAATATTTAGTGTTTAAATTGATATATTTATGAAAGCTCAGAGTTTAAATTGATACTCTTATGAAAGTTTAGGATTTAGATTAATATAATTATTAATTTGGGATTTAAATTGATAAATATCCCAAATTCTGGGTTTAAATTAATACAACCCTAAAGTTTGAGGTTTAAATTGACGCAACCCTCAAAGTTTAATGTTTAAATTGATACAATTCCTGGTGTAGGATTTAAATTGATACAACCTCAATGTTTTGGGATATAAATTGATATTTACTAAAAAAAAAAAAAAAAAAAAGCCAAAATAATGGGAATTATTAGTAATGAAGGAAAAAAGGGTACATTATTAAATTTCCACAAGCTAGCAAGTGTAGCAACAAAAGGTTTAAATTAGTATGTCAAATTTGAAACCTCTAAAATGTTGAATTTTCAATTTACTTGGAGAGCAATAAGACTTTAAACAGGCATCCTCAATTTGCCTTGCATCACACTGCAATTCAAAATAATAAAACAAAATTAGAAACATATATAATCTAGATAACCTTAAAAAAAAAAAAAAAAAACACACACACACACATAATTTAAAAAGAATAGCAAATTACAAAAACCACCCCGAAGTATGGTGATAGTTGCAATTATATCCTCAAAATTTTCACTTCTAAAATTTAGACCCTCAAGTTTCTACCCATGTTAAAATTGAGCCTAGGGGTGTTAAAAAAATTCGAAAACCCAACCTAAATTATAAAGATTGGGTTAGATTTGGTTGAGTTGGATTGAGTTGAACTTTTTATATTTTTGTTGGGTTAGGTTCGGTCTAGGATTGGCTAGGGTTGAATCAACCTAACCCAAATTATACACATATATATATACATATACATTTTCTTTGTTTAAAATTTGACTACTTTGGGTTAATGAATTCGGGGTGGATTGAGTTAGGTTGGAGATCTTATTTGGACGTTTTGGGTTGCCAATTCAACAAACTTGAATTTCTAATGGTTGGTCCAAAAAAGACGTTCAATCCAACCCAATTAGGGTTGGCAACGGGGTCGGGGCGGGGCGGGGGAGGGTCCCCCGTCCCCGGCCAGAAATTCCCCCCATCCCCGCCTCCGCCCCCGCCATTTGAAGGCGGGGACGGGGACTGGGATTCCTCGTTGGGGAAATGGATCACCGCGGGACCCCATTCCTCGTTTCCCCACAAGGATTCTCCTATTAATTCCCTACGGGGAATCCGATCCCACGGGATTTCCCATTTTTTTCTTTTAATTTTTTAAGTTGGGCTTGACTTTTGGACTTAAATTTAGAATTTATATATTCAATATTGGGCTTACAACACTATAAGTCTATAGTATACATTATAAACATACATATAAATAAGTTATTTTATATATTATAAATATATATTTATAAAATATTAAAAATATAACTATATAAAATCGGGGTCGGGGTTGGGGCGGGGATACCATCCCCGTCCCCGCCCCGTCCTCGGACGGGGCCCCGAAAAAGTTTCCCGATTTGACCCCATCCCCAGTCAAACCGGGGATTCCCCGCCCCGCGGAGAATTTTTTAGTCGATCACACACCTCTTGAGCCTTGCAATTTACAATAGTCGTAAAAAAATTGAATCCTCAAAACAGTTTCTACGAGTATGTATGTTTGAGGGTCAAATGTTAACATTTGTATAAATTTAAGGGCGATCCATTTTTAGAATGAAAAGTTTGAGGATATATTACAATTACACCGTACTTTAGCGATTGTTCCGGATTTATTTTTTTTTTTAAAAAAATAAACTTTAAAAGAAGGAATAGTTTACCTTTTTATATAGTAATAACAAAAGTCAGCCAAAATAAAGGATTGAATCATTTCTGCAAGGAAAGCCGCCATGAACCAAAAGTAACCATTGCCAACCAATAGCAAATATTCTCCACGAGTTTCGTAAACCTAAAACAAATTTTGTTACAATTAAAAAAAAAAACCTAATAAACTTACATAATCAATGTAATTAAATACAATACTTACATCATGTTGGATAACAATTTGATTTTTAAAATTTGTATTTGTTTTCTCGTATTTTTCATATGAAATTTTTTTAATTCTTAAGCCCGTTTTCAAAAACAAAAATGAGTTTTTGAGAATTACAACTTTTTTCCTTGATTTTGAAAACATTCATAAAATGTAGAAAATAAAATAGTGATATTTATAGGCTTAATTTTGTAAAATCAAAAACCAAAAACTAAAGTCCTCTTTAGTAACCATTTGGTTTTTGGTTTCAAGTTTTTTAAAATTAAGCCTACAAACATCCCTATCATCTCTGCATTTCTTATTTTCTTATCTACTTTTTACCCATGTTTTAAAGGTAACTTTTAAGATTTTGTTTTTTTTAAAAAAAATTAACTAAAAATTCAGAAGATGCAATCAAACGAAACCTAAATAATTATCAAAGGGAGTCTTTAATAAACAAAAAGTCATTCAAAAAACAAAAAACAAAACCGTTATCAAATCATCAAACCTGAATAACCCAATGAGCAAAAGCCAAGAATCTAGAAATTCCCAAAGCAAACACATAATGGGCTGTGAAAGGCTCTATCATCTGCCAAACAAAAAAAAAACAACAAATATATAATAAAAATGAAGCAATATATAAATTGAAGTATTTTGATGAATCAAAAGAAAAATTGAAAGAAATTAAGGCTAAATTTACCTTAGCATTTTGCATAAGCCTAAGTTGAGGCAACACTGAAAAGGATTCTAAGTAAACACCAAATGCCCATGTCACACGAACCAAATGATTATGGTGTGTATAGGGAAAGATGAAGAAAGAAAGAATTAGAGAAGGCACCACCTATTTGAGACAATAAGATAATAAATCATTGTCAAAATAACGTTTAAAAGGTTATACTTAACGGGTGATTTACGATAAATTTAATTAGATTTAAATACTATTTTAATTCCTATACTTTGGATTTTGGTTCATTTTGATGTATACAATATTAAAATGTCTATTTTGATTTTATACTTTTAAAAAATGAATATTTTGACTCCTTCATTGTCATTTATATCTCATTCGTTTGGATTGAAATTTTTGCATGAAACACTTCTTATTCACTAAATATCTTAAGATGTAGCCATATGTTGCAATTAAAACGTTTTCGCTGGGTATAAAATTAACCATGTTAAAATATGGTAAATAGGAGTTAAATAGTCATTTTTTAAATGTAGAAGTGAGAAATATTAATTTATACTCTTAAACTTTGAAAATTATATCAATTAAAACTCTAAATTAATAATTATATCAATTTAAACAATAAACTTTCGTAAATATATCAATTTATACCCTTCATTACATTCTGTCTGGATTATTATAGTGTGAGACATAATTTTGTGAATTAAACCACTAAACGTTTATAAACGAATCAATTTAAACTCTCAATTAGGATTTTCTTTGAAAATTGTGCATGCATCAATTCTAATTGTCAATTTTGTAAATATGACAAGTGAAGAAACATGTAAGAATTGACACATCTACGATTTTCAAAAGTAATCTTAATAATAGGTCTACATCGATTCATTTATGGTAATTTAAGAGTTTAATAGAAACAATTATAAGTCCGACACAATATTTTTCTGATGAAATTTGAAAAAGAGTGTAAATTGATACATTTAAAAAAGTTCAGGACTTAAAATGATATAATTACTAGTCAATATCTTCATTCAAAGTCACAGCCTCGTTAAATATCACATATATCAAATCATTTATTTAGAAAAAATAAAAAAGTTAAGTCGATAGATTATGATAAATTTAGTTATATAAATATTTTCTCGAGATGCGAATAGAAGGAAGAGAAGGCGAAAGATTATTACCACATAATACAAAGGGAAGTTGTCAAGGGATTTTGTATAGGTATTTTTCAACTTGAAGCGAATCATGTAGATGACCCAAAGAGTGGAGAGGAAGGTAATTAAGTCAAAAAGTGTGTAAATATCAATTTCCATGATTGACCCACACACCAATCTTACAACAAGAAACAGAGCTGTGAGTTCTTGACTTTTTGAAGATATACCTGTTTACATTACCAAAATATCCTTGTAAGAAACAACTAGTTACCATTTTGTTCTAAATTAAATTCCTTTTTGTTTCGAAATTTTGACTAAAGCTTAACTTAGAATTCTCGTAATTTTTAAAATTATTATTAGTAGTAGTTGTACTTTTAGAAAAATCGACTCTAACAAGGAGGTAATTAGTATTTGGTCAATCTAAATCAACTTTCACTTAAAAAAAAAAAAAAAAAAAAAAAAACTCATGAACTCCATAAAGATAGACATTACACAAATGTAATGTTTTTTTTTAAATACCATTTTGGTCTCTGAGCCTTGAGTTTAGTTTTCATTGAGTCCATAAATTTCAAAATGTTACATTTTTACCCTTGTGAGTTTAGTTTCCATTTGGTAACTAATTTCAAAATTTTAGACTTTTACCTTCGATTTAAAACAATCCTAATGTGATTTTTTTTTAATTAATTTTTTTAAGAAAAATTTTTATAAATAGAAACATCCAAATACTATTTACATTTCATAGCAAAAAGTTTCAAAAGTGTTTTGTACTTTTAGAACTTTTTGGTATAAAATGTAAATATTTTTAAATATCTTTTATATTTAAAAAATGCTCTTAAATTTTAAGAGTCTAATTTAATTATAATTAACTCAACTATTTTAACTTAGTTACTTTACATTAATGATTAGAATAGTATAAATTGAAAGTGAATATTTAGTAAAAAAATCAAAATCATAAATTTTAAAGTTTTAAAATAAGAAAAAACAAAATTCAAAATCAAATAATATAGCACTGTTAAAATTACCGACCAAATAAAAATTAAATTAGAAATTCATGGGTAAAACTTAAAACGAAAGCTAAAATTCAAATCAAAACTAAACCCAAAATCGAGAAGGAAAAAAAAACATGTAAAACTTTTAATATCCACCCAAGTCCTCATATTTAGATATTTTTTACCTATCAACCCCTAAAAATCCCAATTCTTGGCGGCATTTTCAAACAGAAATCCCAAAAATTAAAAATAATAATAATAATAACAATAAATTGAAGCGTTTAAGAGATAGAGAGAGAAAAAGAACTCGCCGGAGCAGGTTTTATGAGTGGTGAGCTTATAAGCGAGGACGAGAAGCCCGGCGGCGTGAATGGATTCTCCGGCCATGAAGAAGTAATTATGATTCTTAACAGTATGCTTCAAAATCACCAACGCAAGCACCGTCACGGCCACAATAATACCAATTTTCGCCGCGAAGGATCGTCGGTTCAGCCATTCCGCCGCCGCTTGGCTCATCCTTCTCCTCCAAATCGGGCGGTTTTTCTTCAATTCATCGCTGTCGCTGGAGATCGGAACCCTACCGGAACCGAAATTGATCGGATACGAACCTAGGGAATCCATCTACAGAGAGAAACAGAGAAATGAATTGAAATTAAAGGATGAATTGAAAGAGAGAGAGAGAGAGAGGCGTTATTGAGAGGGGGGAAATTGGGGGAAATGGATTGAAACGGTTGCCATTTATGCAGAAAAAAGCATTTATGGAGGAAGGAATCAATGAATTGAAATTTGTAAGAGATATGGTGAAATGAACTCATCCGATTTTGTTTTAGAAATTACATAAATAATGAGAAAAAAGTATAAATTTGGAAATAGTAATAATTTTAATTACAAAAAATTAATTCTAAAATTGGAGTAGGAAGTAAATTAATTGACAAATTTAGGGTATAGTTTTTGACAGCACCAAACCTCGTTGGATATGCTTATTTAATTATTTTGTTTATTATAGAATCAAATGAGGAAGGAAAGAAAAAAAACATAAATTTGGAAAATCTTGAAATTGAAGTTAGAGTTTTTTTTTTTTTTTTTAATAAGTCATATTTGTTAAAAACATAAAAAGTTTTATTGTTTACATGTGCACGGATCTAAAATGATCGTTTTCTTTGAGTTTTGTGTGCTTTATGTGTTTGGTAGGTTGTTGTGATTGTTCGTTTCCGTATTAATTTGATAATATTTTGTTTGTGTATTGACTTTAAGTAGATCAGAGGTATACGTATGTATGTATATTTTGTTTATGTCATCACAAAGTAAAACTACAGGATTAAATCGTTACATATATGTGATCTCGTTGTCAATTTTCAATATCTGACTTATTCTTCTTTTTAATCTTCCTTTTCTCTTTTTGTGATTCATTCATGTCATTTTTGTTTTTTGTTTTTAATTCTCATTATTCAATATGAAAGGAAGGAAACTTGAAAAATGTCAGCAAAGGAAAAATAAAATATGAGTAAAGAGTATCAATACACGAATACAATGGGACAATTTTGTATCAAGCGAGCGAAAAGGTTATGGAATTTAGGTTTTAAAAAAGGTTGGTTTTCATTTGAAGCTGGTAAAATATGGATAGTCTATAAGATTATTTTCTGAAATTTGTTTGTTTTTTAAGAAGAAATTCATTCAAAATCAACCAAATCCATAACAAGGACATCCTCTAGAACTTCAAAAGAAACCCAATTAGGCAAACAAGAAGCCTTCCCAATAACAACTTCTTCCAAACTAGATGAAGAAATCTTCACAAAAGAGTACACAAAATCCTCCTTAACAATTGCTGCCTAGAGAAGGTTATGGGTAACATCACCACATACCCTCAAATATTTTGCAAAATAGTACTCTTAAACTTTCGAAAGAAAAATTAAAAGTTATTCTTTCAGTTAGTATTAGATGGAAATTGTAAGTACTTTGTTTCAAAAGTACACCTAATATTTTAAAATTTCAATAATAACCTTGAAAGGATCGAATCTCAAACTGAAGTGTGTTATCGCCTTGCAATTCGATTTTTGATTTTACATAAACAAAATAAGGTATAAAAATAATAACATAATGGATAAAACAATCAGATTAGCATGCCTTTAGGAGAAGAAAAGAGGGAAGAGCTAAAACTTACCTTTGTGGATTCCCAAATTTCTTCACGATTCCCTCTACGTCTTCTCCAGAACATCTCTTCATATTTAATATAGAATTAATCAATTAAACGACTATATTAAATCATATTTAATATAGAAGTAATCAACATATAATTATCACATATTTATATGTATACATCTCTTTATATTGAATCTTATTCAAATATTTTTCTCTCTTGATTATAGATCACATCTATAATTAACTGTATTATATTAATCTCATTAATATGCAATTGATTTATACAATTCAAACCATTCTTCTTATATATCCTTTAGTGAGCTAACAATGGGACCTTATGGGGACCTATTAGATACTTCAATGATACCAGATTAATTAATTAAACTCTTTAATTAAATTTCATTAACTATCGGTCACACCACTAAAGATCGATAGTTGCACTCTTCGCATTATAGATTTATTTTTGTATCCACAAATATAACAAATCAACAATAAGTTGACCCTTCACAAATTACTTATAACGAGTCAAAATACTGTTTTACCCCTATAGTTACATCTAACTCTTTAAATATCATTGATCTCTCTAATGAACAAACAGTTTATAGTCAAATTGTAAACTAACATCTCTCGGGCGAGTGAGAGGTTGTGACCTCAATGTTCAAGACCCAGAATCAGCTATTAAGAGAGCAATTTGTCTACTTTTCCTAAGGTCGAGAAAGGAGTGAATTCCATCTTGTAGTTGTGTTCCTAGCTCCCTACTCGAACAAGTCCCCAAAATGGTACGCTTGTTGAGTCGACTAACAAGGCTGCTCCCATTCATACAAATCAAAGGATTGCCCTCATAGATAAGAGTTCACAACTCACTCAGGATTAAGGTTATTCTATTTATATAGAATACCCTTGCTCACATGTCTCCACATTTGTAGTACTTTACAACAATTGTAACATCTACAAAGCAGACCGTATTCGTAGTGTCACCATGATAAGGTACCAAGCCTTATCCATCTACTACAAACTGTTTAGGTTATCACTTAAACATGATCCACTTGTATGTCTCCACATACATGTTTAAGTTTCATAAAATAACCTTAGATCTTAGTGTATTGGATTGATTTAATGTAGTATAAACATTAATAAAATATCTCTTATGTTATTAGATATATAATTTGTCTTTACAAACTACAAGATACACTCGATTTAGGACATTAACTTCAACAACCCTTACCTGATAAATGGACAAAAATGGTTAGTCTCCTTGTGTGCTTTATATCTTATGTTTGGTGGGTTGTTGTCATTGTTTGTTTCCTTATTAATTTGATGATATTTTGTTTGTGTACTGACTTCAGGCAGAGAGGCATATACATGTATGTATGCATATTTTGTTTACGTCATCACAAAGTAAAACTATAAGATTAACTTGTTACTTATGTGTGATCTTGCTACCTTGCTTTTTCTTTTTTTTTTTAATCTTCTTTTTCTCTTTTTATGATTCATTTATGTCATTTTTATTTTTTTTTAATTCTCATTATTCGATACTAAATGAAGGCAACTCGAGAAAATTTCAACAAAGAAATTTAAAATATGAGTAATGATATCAACACACGAATACAATGGGACAATTTTATATCAAGCTAGCGAAAAAGTTTATATAATTTAGGTTTTAAAAAAGTAGGTCCATTTTTATTTGTGTTGGATATATATATATATAGTGAAAGAAAGTGAAACAATTGAATATTGAAGCATAAAATGGGATTTAATTGTGTAGATTAAATTCATTGTTTAGAAACTTTCAAATTGGATTGAAACTTTAAATTAAAATGATGTTTCATGTACAAATTTAACATGTATCAAAGTTAAATTTGTAGTTTATTCAATTTGAATGAGTTATGTTTGATTTTTGTCAAGTAACAACTCAATTGAGTTAGAATTGACAAATATTTCAATTTTTGTATTTATTTGATTTCATTTTGTACTTTGGAGAGTTCGGAGAGTTACTAAGTAGCTAGCCCATAATAGAAACTTGGTTATTCATTTGTAGCATCTCATTCCAAAGCGAAGAGTTCTCTTCTTTCTTTCTTTCTTTCGTTCTTGAGTTGAGTTGAAAGTAAGTATCCAAGAGTTTTGCCAGATCTGAGTAGTTCAAGGTTACAGTTCTATTGTAGTTAATTGTTGTATCCTTTTGAGACGATCGTTGTAGTCTGATTGCAACCTTTGCAGAGCTAATAATTGTCTTCAGGACAACGCTTAACAGAAGCGTGGCTCGACTATGTTATGAAGTCTCTAAAGGTTTTGAGGTTCTTTTAATTTTTTTGTTATTTCATATCTAAGCATTGTCACACCATCAATATTTCATTTGAGTTTGAATATTATACATTGAGTGTATTGTTTCTCGTAATTGAGATGTAATCAGTTTGCTAGTGTATTCAGTTCTATATATACCATTTTCTCTTAACAATCTGAAAACAATTAATATATCTAAATTGATGGCTGCAAAATCCTCCACCAATGTCGCTATTTCTACCACGATGGGATCGCTCATTGTCAAACCTCATGCTAAAAACAAAGAAGTTTAAGGAAGACAACTTTAAGAGATGGCAACAGAAGATGATCTTCTACCTCAGCATGTTGTATCTTGTTCATATTTTGAAGGAAGATTTCCCAATTACCACACCAAAAGCTGTAACTCCTAAAACGAAAGTTGCGAAGCAAGCATGGATGCATTCAGACTTCATATGCCATAACTATATACTTAGTGGTCTTCAGACACTTTGTATGATGTCTATTGTAATGCCTATAATACATCAAAACTATTGTGGGAGGCATTAAACAAGAAGTACAAGCTCAAAGATGTTGATGCTAAGAAACTTCTCGTGAAAAAGTTCTTAAATTACAAGATGATTGATACCAAGTTGGTGGTCAATCAAATGGAAGAATTGCAAATTATCATAAGTGATTTGCAAAGTAAAGGATTGGAAATTAGTGAGCCATTCCAAGTTGCTGTTGTAATTGAGAAGCTACCTCCTTGCTGGAAGGACTTCAAATGTTATCTCAAGCACAAGCGAAAAGAGTTATCCATGGAGAACTTTGCAGTGAAACTCTGTATAGAAGAGGATAACAAAAAGAGAGGTAAAAATCCACTGGAAATTGAAGCCAAGACTCATGTTGTTGAAGCTTCAAAACATAAACCCAAGATGCAAAATTTCAAGAAGCATCATGGGCAAAAGAATGATCTTAGCAACTGCATGCGAGGAAATTGTTGGGTTTGTGGCAAGAGTGGTTATATTGCTGTAATGTGCAGACACAAGAAAGGACAAAATTCCAACAATCAAGTCAACGTTGTGAAAAATGATGATCTGGTTGCCGTCATTTTTTAGGTAAATATGACTTCAGACACCAAACATTGGTGGATTGATATTGGTGCTACTAGACATATTTGTAAAAGTACCTGTACGTTACATATGAGAAGCTAGATGGCAACGATAAGTTGTCATGAGAAATGCTTCAATCACCTCTATGGAAGGCAAAGGGAAGATCCTACTGAAATAAATTTTTAGAAAGATACTTACCCTTAATGATGTGTGACATGAGCCAGAGATTCGAAAGAATCTAGTGTCATGAACCCTACTTAACAAAAATAGATTCAAAATATTTGAATCAGATAAATTATTTTGACAAAGGGAGGTACGTATGTGGAAAAGGATATCTAAGTGATGACATGTTGAAACTGAATGTACTGACAAAAATGCCAAAGAAAAATAATAATATCGACTCTTCTATTTATATTGTTGGCTTGTATGATGTTTGGTATTCTAGATTGAGGCATGTCAATTATTATTCTTTAAATAGAATGGTAAGCTTAAGACTATTGTCGAATTTTAACATTGATAATAGATACAAATGCGAAGTTTGTGTTGAATCAAAGTTTTCTAGAAAAGTCATTTTCATTTGTGGAAATAAGTAATGAATTATTTGATTTAATCCACAGTGATGTATGTGACATGAAAAGTATTCCCACAAGAGGTGGTATGAGATATTTTATCACATTCATTGATGATTGTAGTAAATATTATTATGTATATTTATTACACAGTAAAGATAAAACCTTTAATTTTTAAAAAATATATAAGGCAGAAGTTGAAAATTAATTTGAGAAGAAAGTAAAGGTGCTCAGATCATATAAAGGTGATGAATATGAATCATCATTTTATGGATTCTGTGAAGTTAATGGTATAATCCATCAAACTACGATACCTTATATATCACAACAAAATGGTGTAGTTGAAAGAAAGAACTGGACTTTAAAGGACATGGTTAATTACATGTTAAATAGTTCAGGTTTACCTCACAATTTGTGGGGGGAAGCTTTGCTGACAATAAATTTTATACTAAATAGAATTCCACATAAGAAAACTAATAAGTCGCCTTATGAAGTATCGAATGGAAAGTTAACCTCATATAAAATGCTGAAAGTGTGGGGTTGTTTGGTAAAGATACAAGTTCCTTTACCAAAAAGGACCAAAATTGGGCCTAAGATAATTAATTATATGTTTATAGGCTATGCAATGCATAATGTTGCTTATAGATTCATGGAGATTAAATTAGAAATATCTGAATCAATAATAACACCATAATGGAATCTATTCAAACTGAATTCTTTGAGGATATTTTTCCTTCAAAGGAGGAAGGACATAAAATTATTAGTGTCAAAAGAATTAATTGTTAGGGTTTGTGCCCTAAAGTCTCGTGTCCAGTAGTTTATAAACAACTTTGTACGAACACTTGTGATGTATAATATAAATGATATTTACTTCACTACTTGACTTTGCACATTTAGATGTTTTTCATTTTACCACAAACCAATAAACATAAAATATCTTATTATCTGTATGTGACTCAAGCATGTATGTGGTGACATACAAGTGGATTATGTCTTGAGTGATAACCAAAATGGTCTGTAGTATATGGATATAGGAAGGAAACCTTACCCTGGTAACTCTACGGATGCGGCCCGTTTTGTGGAATGGTCACAAGTGTTGTGACTTGTCACAGATGGTCTGATCTTGATCGTTCGTGTAGGGGACATGCGAGCGGGGGCGTCTTATACAAAGCGTTTGTATAAGACCTGACTACAAAGTGTTAACGTCTCGTTATATAACACCGTTCATAACTGAGACTTCACATCACTAGGATGACCATAGGTAACATGATCTCAATCCTGAATGAATTGGAAACTCCTACCATTGAGGGTGGTCCTTTGATTTGCATGGGTGCGAGTAGCCAGAACGCCGACTCAAACCTACCATTTTGGAGATTCGTCTGATTTGGGAGCTGGGAACTCAGCTACACAAAATGGAATTCACTCCTTCCCCGAAGCAGGGGCAAGTAGATAGATAGCTCCCTTAAAGGCTGATTCCAAGGCTTGAATGATATGGCGCCACACACCTTCTCTTGGCTCGAGAGGTGTTCACACATAGTAGGACTATGTTGTATTGTTCATTAGAGGGATCAGTGGTACTTAAAGAGGAAGATGTAATTACAGGGGCAAAACCGTAAATTGGCCTACTATAATTACGAGCATCTGTGAAGGGTCATCATACTGATGATTGGTTATATCCAATGGACATAGAAATATATCTATGGCAAGAAGAGTTCAATTGTCAATCTTTAGTGGAATGTCTGGTAGTTAACGGATAGTGGATATCGTGACTAAAGAGTTTAGTCAGCTATTCACGTACCATTGGAGCTTCGAGCCTTAGGTTCATAAGGTCCCTTTGATAGCTTGGATACAAGTTGAGAGTCAGTTTTTGGGTCAATTTGAACATTTCAAATTGACAAGAGGGAGTTTGATTATATATGATATAATTGAACGAGTTAATTAAATATGATATAATTAACTTTATGTATGAGATACATTAATTTGGAGGAAATTGGATATAAATATGATTTATATCTAGTAGAGAAAAAATATTATAATTAATATTTGATATTAATTGATAAGTTATGAATGTGATAAGATTACATTCATTGGACAGTTATAAAGGAAATAGGAAGGCACTCTTCTTTTAAAATAACGTATGAGTGCATTATAAATAGCAGACGGTGTGTTGATCTCGGTGTGCGTGGGTATTGTGAAAAAGATAGTGTCATCGTTTAGAAAATCAGTGCCTATACGATAGGGACTGTACGATCGCTTACATATATGATATTGTTAAACGATCGTATACTGATTATACCGTCGTGCGCTATTACCTAAACGATCGTTTACCTTTTTCTAAGCGATCGTTTAGCTCCCAATATTTACTAAACGATTGTATAGACGATCGCTTAGTTTTTCCTACGCGATCGTTTTGGACGATCGCTCACCCTTTTCCTACACGATCGTTTACATTTTCCTACACGATCGTACAGACGATCGTTTACTTTTACTACACGATCATACACTTTATCTAAACGATCAAGCATATTGTATATGCGATAGATGACCGCATCTCCCACTTGCTTGATCGTTGTGTACAGTTGCTCTTCCTCCTTCCCTCTACCAAATCCGAACAAAGCCTACACTTTGGATTCTCAATCTAAGAATACTGAGGGCTCTAAGTGATGTCGTCTTCTCCAATTCCTTCTGTTTGAGTGATGATTGTTCGAGGTAGACGATTGGGCTTCATACTCGAGAAATCTTCATCTGGTATGATTTCTTGATCCCTTGATCCCTTTAGCATTATGAAAGTATGTTTGAATATATATGCGGTAATTTTGTCACAATGAATTGGAAAGATCCGCTTCCGCTCGTAGGTACTTTTGAATAAGAGTTCCTTCATTAATGAGGTTAGCTCTTTGAAAGGTCAAAACAATCAGAATACTGAGTCTGAACCCAAACGAAGCAAAAGAGCTAAGAAAGCTACTTCGTTTAGACCTGATTTCATAACTTATATGATAGAAGGTGAGCCTTAGACTTTTCAAGAAGTTGTATCATCTCCTGATGCACCTTATTGGAAAGAAGCTATCAATAGTGAGCTGGAATTTATTTTATAGAACAATACATGGGTATTGGTTGATTTACCTCTTGGAAGTAAACCAATTAGGAGTAAATGGATTTTTAAGAGAAAACTAAAGGTTGCACGATTGATAAATACAAAGCTCGGTTGGTAGCTAAAGACTTTTTCCAAATTGAAGGGCTAGATTTCTTCAATACATATTCTCTAGTGACGAGGATTACATATATACGGATGTTAATTGCAATATCAGCTTTATGAAATTTGGAAATCCACCAATTAGATGTAAAAACTGCATTTTTAAATGGAGATTTAGATGAAGAAATTTATATGGAACAACTGAAAAGATCTGTTGTTAAAGGACTTGAAAACAAAGTTTATAAACTTGTCAAGTCTCTTTATGAGTTGAAACAAGCACCCAAACAATGACATGAAAAGTTTTGTCACACTATATTATCAAATGGATTTAAGATAAACGAGTGTGATAAATGTGTCTATGTTAAAACCGTAGATCAAAAGTATGCCATTGTTTGCTTATATGTGGATGATATGTTAATAATGGACACAAATAGAAGTGTTATTGATTCCACTAAAAGGATGTTGAAATCAAACTTTGATATGAAAGACCTTGGTCTTATTGATGTTATCCTTGGAATTCAAATAATAAGAAATCCAAATGGACACATACTTTCTCGTCTCACTATGTAGAGAAAGTGTTGAGAAAATTTGATCATTTTAAGAGTAAGCCAATTGTTATTTCATTTTATCCAAATTGTAAGTTGAAGAGAAAAAAATGATGAAGGTGTGTCTCCTCTAGAATATTCTAGAGTTATTGGTAGCTTAATGTGAAGAACATTCCTCCTTAAGGACAAACTTCAGATCCTCAATGATGAGTATCATCGTGAGCATATGTTTCCAACTTGAATAGCTTTGGCCATTCAGTTTTTCTGCGCTAAATAAATTGATAGTGGTTGATGCCATTAAAAATCGTTGCTGAAAAAAACGAATAACCTTTTATAAGACTTTGCAAAAACCACATTTTTTAACCAATTAATTTTAGGAAAACAGATTCCAAGTACCCTAAGTGAAAAGACTTCTACTTTACAATGATGCCCCAGCGAGGCAGGAGAAACGTCACCAGTAGGGTGATCAGATGTCCCCTTCACTGGGATGAGACATTCTCAACCATCAGGCAGAACCAACTCTTGGAACTAAACCTAATAGCCACAATTTGTTCGGTCTAGAATAGTTAACTCTTAACAATCCTGCGTAAGTGTAACCCCTCGTTTTCGGCCCCAGAGTCCCGCCCTAATGCGTCCACTGTAGGAAAAAAAGTAGATTAGAAAAAGAGACTAAGTAACATTATCCTCTTACAAGAGATCAAATAAAGAAACGCGCAAAATAGCCATCCTATAGGGGGACACACCCAGGGTGCCACGAGGCAATGCGCAGAAACTTTATTCAATCCAATGAGGGAGACCAAAAGATATGTTGTCACACTTCCCACTCCTACTTACTATGAACACTCTCTCCATCCACTTTGATATTGACCTACATAAACACCATCCGAGGGGGACACGCCAAAGGTGCCTCGATGCCGAGAGTAGATCTTACAGTGTGGACTATGAGGGAGAAATGCGAGAGGTGAAAATGAAGCATCAAATGCCCCAAGAACCTCCCACTGAATGTTCTACCTAAGGGTTTATTAACCTAGACTATCCAGCTACTGATAATGATCTAAATAATTTATTAAGTTTGCTAAAAAATAACTTTTATCTTTAAAATTAAAAACAAAAACAAAAAAACAAAAAACAAATACAAGTAGTCACATTAAACTCTTTAATGGATTGGCCTTAATTTGCATGCATGCATCAAATCTATCTAAATTACCTTTCCAGGTAGGTTTCCAGGTAGGGGTGTTCTGTTGCCGTCATCTTAAATACCGCAGCCTAGACAGAACCCGCCTTCGACAAAAGGTCTATTATAGATAGATTTTCTACATATTAATCTTTTACTAATTATTTTAGTTATAATTTCATTTTATAACCATTTATAAAATAAACAACTAAAACACTCATGGCACATAACGAAGCATTTATAACGCTTATAAATATAACGTTAAATAATACAATATACATAAATATAAATCTTATATTATATGATGCATGAGCATGCACTCATGTAAATTAAATTATTATTCACTAAATCATAACACTTATAATAAAGAGAGTATGCATGACCTAAGGTGAGATTTATCTATATGTGCATACCATATGACATATATATATATATATATATATATATATATATATATATATATATATATATATATCACATGTATAAAACCATGGATTAATGGACTGGGATGAACCAAAACAAAACCGGAATGAGAAAACAAACTATTTACATAATTCAGCTGAGCAAACCGGTTCACAAGCGAACCGGGTCTGGAACCACCGAGTGAGCTCCCATCGTATAATAAACGTCTCCAGGTAAACGATCGTATAGCGTACACTAGATGATAGCGTAGAAGCTAAACGATCGCATAGACAATAATGAGGTTGTGAAGCCTGATCGTCTAGACGATTGCTTAGCACGTGAAAGGTAAACGATTTACCATGCAATTACTCCGTGATCGTATAGTCAGTAACTAAGCGATGAGGCTTGCTGAGCTATACGATCGTCTAGTGCGCACGCGCGTTAAACAACAACCGAGCATCCGATACTCAACGATCGTCTACCTGATCGTCGACACGATGCGATCAACCCTTGATCGCGTACCCGATCATCGACACGATGCGATCAACCCTTGATCGCGTACCCCATCGTCTACACGATGCGATCAACCCTTGATCGCATACCCCATCGTCTACACGATGCAATCAACCCTTGATCGTATCCATCCTCGAAGCATCGCAATGCTTGCTCCGATCTTCTTCACGAACGACTCAAAACTCAAACAGACTTTGAATTACAGACTCGATAACGATTATCAAAGCTAAAAAACGTAAGGGCCTTTATTAACAACCGCAAATGTAAAAGAATTAAATCAAAACGATGCTACCATCCACGAAAACATCCATTAATCCGCACATCCACAACAATTTAACGAATTTAAACATAGTAGACATGCACCCACCAAGAACGTATATGTCATTCGTTCAACAATGAAATTGGAATATCAAAAACCTGGTGCTCTGATACCAATTAAAGGAACTTTTATTCAAGAGTACCTACGAGCGGAAGCAGATCTTTCCAATTCATTGTGACAGAATTATCACATATACATTCAAAATATACTAATGTGCATTCATAATGCTAAAGAGATCAATATATCATACCAGATGAAGATTTCTTCTTCACAGCGAGTCTAAAACCCAACTGTCTACCTCGAACAATCACCACTCAAACAGAAGAAAATGGAGATGACACCACCACTCAGAGCCCTCAGTATTCTTTGAGTGAGAATCTAAAGTGTGGGATTTGTTCGGATTTACTAGAGGGGAGGAGGAAGAGAGACCGTACACAACGATCAAGCAAGTGGGAGATAAAGTTGTCTATCGCATAGACAAAATGCTTGATCGTTTAAGTGAAGTATACGATCGTGTAGGAAAAAGTAAGCGATCGTCTAAATGATCGTGTAGGAAAGGGTAAGTGATCGTCTAAACGGTCGTATAGGAAAAGGGTGAGCGATCGTCTAAACGATCGTGTAGAAAAAACTAAGCGATCATCTATACGATCGTTTAATAAATATCAGGAACTAAACGACTGCTTAGGAAAAGGTAAACGATCGTTTAGTTAATAGCACGCGAAGGTGTAGTCAGTAAACGATCGCTTAGCAATATCGTATATGTAAGCGATCGTGCAGGCACTATCGTATAGGCACTGATTTTCTAAGCGATGACACTCTCTTTAACACAATGTCCGCGCCTACATTCTCAACACAACGTCAGCTATTTATTCTCTCAAAGTGATCTTTTAATACACTCATCCGTTATTTAGAACAGAAGAGACGTCGTCTCATTTCTTTTATAACCGTCCAATGAATGTGATCTCATCATATTCATAACATATAAATTAGTATCATATATTAATTATAATATTTTTCTCTACTAGATATAAATCATATTTATATCCAATTTCCTCCAAATTAATGTATCTCATACATAAAATTAATTATATCATATTTAATTAACTCGTTCAATTATATCATATATAATCGAACCCCCTCTTGTCAATTTGAACATTTTAAACTGACCCAAAAACTTACTCTCAACTTGTATCCAAGCTACCAAGGGAACCTTATGAACCTATGGCTCAAAGCTCCAACAATACGTGAATAGCTTACTAAACTCTTTAGTCACGATATCCACCATCTGTTAACTGCCAGGCATTCCACTAAAGACCGACAATTGAACTCTTCTTGCCATAGATATATTTCTATGTCTATTGGATATAACCAATCATCAGTACGATGACCCTTCATAGATGCTCGTAATTACAATAGGTCAATTTACGATTTTGCCCCTGTAATTACATCTTCCTCCTTAAGTACCACTAGTCCCTCTAATGAACAATACAACATAATCCTACTATGTGTGAATACCTCTCGGGCCATGAGAATGTGTGTGGTGTCACATCGTTCAAGCCCCGGGATCAACCTTTAAGAGAGTAATCTATCTACTTACCCCTACTTTGGAGAATGAGTGAACTTCATCTTATAAAGCTGAGTTCCTAGCTCCCAAATCAGACGAATCCCCAAAATGGTAGGTTTGAGTCGGCGCTCTGGCCACTCGCACCCATGTAAATCAAAAGACCGACCTCAATGGCAGGAGTTCCCAACTCACTCAGGATTGAGGTCATGTTACTTATAGTCATCCTAATGAAGTGAAATCTCAGTCATGAACGGAGTTATATGACAAGACATTAACACTTCGAGGTCAGGTCTTATACAAACTCTTTGTATAGGACGCCCCCCCTCGCATGTCCACTACACGAATGATCAGGATCAGACCATCTATGACAAGTCACAATATTTGTAACAATTCCACAAAGTGGGCCGCGTCCGTAGTGTTACCAGGATAAGGTTTCCCTCCTATATCCATATACTACAGACTATTTTGGTTGTCACTTAAGACATGATCCACTTGTATGTCACTACATACATGCTTAAGTTACATAAAGACAACCAGGGATATTAAGTTTATTGGCTTGTGGTAAAATAGAAAACATCTAAATGTGCAAAGTCAAGAAGTGAAGTAAATACCATATATGTTATACATCAGAAATGTTTGTACAAAGTTGTTTACAAATTATAGAACACAAGACTTTAGGGCACAAACCCCAACACTATGATCATCCTATGAAATGTTAATCTCTTCAATTAACGGTGTAATAAAGAGAGATTAATTATTTCGTGGTTCAGTCTTATACAAACTTTTTGTGTATGATATCTCTACACGCATGTCTCCACATGATCAATTAGGATTAAATAGTTTGTAACACTTTACAACTCTTATAACAATTACAAAGTGGGTCATATTCGTAGTGACACCAAAATAAGACACCCACTTTTATTTGTATACTACAGACCATTTATGTTATTACTTAAACATGATCCACTTGTATGTCAACCACGTAAATGTTTAAGTTACATAAAATAACCTTGGATCTTGGTTTATTGGATTAAGTTAATGCAATCTAAATGTCGAATAAAACAACTCATTATTTTATTAAATAAATAATTCATATACAAATTATAAATTATAAGAACCAAGAGATTTAGTGCATCAATCCCAATAATATGATTAGTTTAATGTCTTTTTTTCCCAATCAAAACAATATATTTAAATTTGAAGGATAGGGAGTTGAATTTATAATCGTAAATTTTATAGTATAAATGTCATGATAGATAAATTTTACCTGGGTGATACAACAAACTCATTTAATAGAACTTACAAGCAAAATTGTATGGTTGAAATAAAATGTCAAATGTGATAAAATTCATCTATAGCTTTCACAAAAATTCTACCACATTATTCGCAGCATTTCTCATTGACCATATAGACATTTGGGAGTGGCTTTTTCTATGGTCGTTAGGTAGGTGACGGGACTTTTTGGTTGAACATGCTTGTTCTAAATATTTCATGAATCATGAGTTACATGAGAAATAATGAATATCATTTTTATATTTTCAATAATATAGTGCAAATTTTATTAAACAATATATTCCAATAAAATTGTAGATTTTTTTTTAAATTTTGATCCTAAACTTTTAGATTCGTCAAATTGCATTCTAAACCTAGAAAGTTTTTTAATTTTAATTCTCTAATAAGTTTTTTCTCTCAATATCGCTAAAAACATATTCTCTAGCAAAATTTCATTCTCTATCTCTGATAAACCATGATAAACTACTATCGGTATCTATTTGTGTCAGTATCTATCTATGTCATGATAGACACAGCTAGTAGTCTATTGTGGTCTATCGCAGATATAATGTGATATTTTGCTATTATTTGTAAATATTTTCAACAGTTTTATCATTTAAAATAATTATCCATATTTTTATGATACAAAATTGATAAAATTGTAGAGAAAAACAATATTAGAATAACTAAAAAATATGTGTGAATTTTTATAAAGTTATTTGATGGTTAATATGTGCATTGGTCAAACTTATTTTCTTGTAACACTTTATTTATCGAAATCTGTGAGTTTACGAAGATTCTTACACTATTTTAGATTAAAATTTGTGGGCAAATTAGCTAAAATTGAAATAAAGTTTAAGGGTATAAATTGATATTCTCGAGCATGTGTAGATTTCTTCCAATGTTGATTTTACAAAATGGATGATTAAAGTAAATGCATAAATGATTCTAAAAAAAAAATCTAACTAGAGTCAAAATTGATTTATTTATAAAAGTTTAGGAATTTAATTGATACGATTATAAGTTTCACACGAGATTTTTCCAAACAAAAGGTAAGGGAGGGTATACATTGATAGACTTACAAAACTTCTTGATTTAAATGTTACATTTTTTAGTTCATGATTTAAATTTATACAACTTTAAAAGTTTGAGTATGAAATGATATTTGTCTAGATTGGGTGTAAGTGGGTCGAGTCGGGTTGATTTTCCTTAAAAAAATCGACTCGACCCAATTTGGTTTCGTACGGACAAAACCCAATCTGATTCACTTTGGGTCATGTCTAAAAGTGAGTTGGGTCACTTATGCTTTTTGTGTGTATCTTATATTCTGAAAAAAAAAAAAAAAAATGGAGAACTTAAATTAACAAGGAACTCTTCGGCACAGTCTCATGATCAAATTATGCGAAAGATCACAAAAAATATCAAAATGGTAAACCCCTTCTTCTTCTCCTTCTGATTTTACTTCTTCTACTCCTACATCGTCTTCTCCTCTTTCTCATTCTCCTTATCCTCCCCATTCTTCATTTTGAGAGAGAGTAGAGGGTTCTGGTTTATTTTGTTAAGAACTAATCCAATTCAAAGGTTCGATCGAGTTTTTACCCTCCTAATTTTTCCTAACTTATTTTTATTTTACTTTAATTTTTTCAAGTAATAAATTCTCCACAATAGTAGGTGATTTTACCCAAAAATAAAACGAAAAAAAGAAAGAAAATAGAGGGAGAATATACCTTTTTAATGGTATTTGTATTCAAATAGTTGGTTGGTGATCATTTTTTATTTTATTATAAGAAAAAAGAATAAGCACACTCTTAATATAACCTAATCTAAAAAGTAATGGATACACTTTTCGAAAAAGATATCTTCATCAATGTGTATAAAGAGTGAATCTCTTATTTATTTGTATGAACCAACTCTTTTTATTTATAAAAAAAAAACCCAAATAACAGGTGAAAAATTAATTATCTATTTTTCCCCTTTAAACACATTATAATATTTTTCTGATCATATTTCGTATTAATGGGATACAACGAACTGGTGTGAACATGAAGAGCACAATAAGAAGATGGATACAATAAAATATAATATTAAAATAAATATAACATAATATAATAATAAAATAAATAAATATTAAAATAAATTAAACATAATATATAAATATATGAAATAAATAAATAATAAAAATAAATAAAATAAAAAGAATGAATTTCTCCACTTTCTCCAATCTTTATGAATTTTACCCAATGTGTGTTCCAAAACCCACCAAATGCCAATATTTATAGGCAATTTGGCAAGTAAGAGTTGAATTACATGGATACATTGTGTAATATTGAGACACATGGATAACAATTTGGGAAATGGGAGCATGACACATGGACAACAATTTGGGAAATGGGAGCATGACACATGGTCAATGGACAGTAAGCATGAGTATCTAATGGGCATTTATTATCATAATATTCATAATACTCCTCTTAGATGCCCATTATATATATGAAATATGTCTCGTTAAAACCATACTAGAAAAAAACCTAATGGAAAAAAATCCTAGTGAAAGGAAAAAAGCACATATTTCATATAATTACTCCTAAAAGTATATTTACTCCCCTCATGTAAACATCACTTTGAGATCTTTGAGTCACCGTAATCCAATATTGTGCACCGGATTTTCAAAGATTGTGGTAGGTAATGCATTTGCAAATAAGTCTGTCAAGTTATCTTTCAAACAAATTTGTTGTACAGTGATGTCGTCATTTTCTTCAAGATTGTGAGTGTAGAAAATCTTTGGGGAAATATGCTTTGTTCTATATTTTTTTTAATATATTCTCCTTTGATTTAGGATATGCATACTGTGTTGTCTTCGTATAATATCGTTGGAAGATTTTTAATAGAAGACAAACCACATGTTCCACAAATGTGCTGAGTCATTAATCTTAGCCATACACATTCTCGACTAGCCTTGTGAATTGTAAGAATTTCAGCATGATTTGAGGAAGTGGTCATTATGGTCTGTTTCACTGATGGTCATGATATAAAAATTCTTCTCCATATACTAAGTAATTTGTTTAAGATCTAACTTGTATGGGTTAGGTAACTAACCTACATCTTTACAACCAACTAGATCATAATTAGATTTATTAGAATAAAATAAATCAATGTAAACTAATTCTTAAATAAAACGTATCATATGTTTAACTCTACTCCAAGATCCTCATTTTGGAGGAATATCATATATATGTAACAAAATCACTAAAAAATACTACAGATGCAGTGTATAAACTAGTCAAGCTATATAAGTGTACTTATTTATCAAAATTTATGGTTCTTCAGGACCTAACATTCTTCATCATATTTCTCAGATCATATGATATATCTGAATGAACCACCTGAAGGATCTCATACCGAGAGTTCCATGAGCGGATTCAGATCACTCCGATCTCACCGTGACCGAAATAAAAACAATATACATTCAATACAAACAGTTATGCAAACAAAGACTAATTAATGACATGCTACTAACAATAAAATCATAAGGGAAATATTTCCATACCAGTTGAATACTATCTTCGAACTTCGGAACCCCAACGCAGCGGATCCCTCCAACAGATCTACCAACACCCAGCGAGAACGTCGATTGCAACAATACGATCAACGTGAATACAAACGCAGCAACAGGGACGACACCACCACTAATAAGTCCCAGGTATTCTCGGAGTGAAAACCCAAAGGGTGGGCTTTGGTGAATTTGGTTGAGGACGGAGGAAAAACGAGTCATGTAAGCAATAAGCAAGTGGGAGAGAAAACAACGTTGTCGTATAGCAGAAGTGCTTATCGCATAGGAGGAACTACACGATCGTGTAGGATTTGTTGAACAGTCGTTTAGGAAAAGGTATACGAGCGTTTAGCTAAATCGGCACACTATACAAACGTTTAGTTAAATCGCGATGTGGACGATTGTCTAGGCGGAGAAGCAACTATCGTATAAGCTCTCGAGCTATCGTTTCATGAAATCTTTTTGGGCGAAAGAATGAATATCGATTGTACGATTCAAAATGAAAACTTTTTTCATTTTTAACCCATCGGTTACCATAACCAACGTTGCCCACTACCCATATCCGAACATGGAAAAATGATTAATTATCATATAATTAATCAATTAATAAATAAATAAATATAATCATATTATATTTATATCCTATAGTTTGATATCACATATCTACTATAGTATTTTTTTCCTCTACTTGATATAAATTATATTTATATCTAATTTCCTCCAAAATAATGTATCTCATACATTTGCCAATTATATTATATATAATCGAACTTCCTCTTGTCAATTTGAACATTTTAAATTAACCCAAATACTGGTTCTCGATTTTTATCCAAGCTACCTAGGGGACCTAATGGATAATTGGCTCGAAGCTCCAACGGTATGTGAATAGCTGACTAAACTCTTTAGCCACGAAATCCACCGCCCGTTAACTATCAAGCATTCCACTAAAGACCAACAGTTGAACTCTTTTTACCACATATATATTTATGTGTCCATCGGATATAACCAATCATGAGTACGATGACCCTTCACAGATGCTCGTAAGTACAGCGGGGCCAATTTATCGTTTTGCCCCTGTAGTTACATCTCGCTCCTTAAGTACCACTAATTCCTCTAATGAACAATACAACATAGTCCAACTATGTGTGAACACCTCTCAGGCCAAGAGAAGGTGTGTGGCGCCACATCGTTCAAGACCCGAAATCAACCCTTAAGGGAGCTATCTATCTACTTACCCCTGCCTCGAGGAATGAGTGAATTCCATCTTGTGTAGCTGAGTTCCCAACTCCTAAATCAGACAAATCCCCAAAATGGTAGGTTTGAATCGGCGAACTGGCCACTCGCACCCATACAAATCAAAGGACCACCCTCTATGGCAAGAGTTCCCATCTCACACAGGATTGAGGTCATGTTACCTATGGTCATCCTAGTGAAGTGAAGTCTCTGTCATGAACGGTGTTATATAACGAAACGTTAACACTTCGTAGTCAGGTTTTATAGAAACTTTTTGTATAGGACGCCCCCGCTCGCATGTCCCCCAACACGAATGATCAGGATCAAAACATCTGTGACAAGTCACAATACTTGTGACCATTCCACAAAGTGGGTCGCATCCGTAGCGTTATCAAGATAAGGTTTCCCTCCTATATCCATATACTACAGACCATTTTGGTTATCACTCAAGACACGATCCATTTGTATGTCACCACATACATGCTTGAGTCACATACAGATAACCAAAGATTTTATGTTTATTAGTTTGTGGTAAAGCAAATAAAACAAGAAAATGAACAAAATATAAAATGTGAAGTAAATATCATATATTAACAACACAAGCGTTCGTACATACTGTTACAAACTACAGGACACGAGACTTTTGGGCATCAACCCCAACACCACCATAAGAGTATTCAATGATGTACATAATCCACAAAAGATCATTAATGTATAAATTGATGCAATTCTATTTGGTCTATGCTTTATTTGCAAGCTAAGGCAAAATTTATCATCTCAATTTCTTTCTTTAGAAATTCTATTATTTTTTAAATCTCTTCAGGAGTTTCTGCTATGCTTTATTTACAAGCTAAGGCAAAATTTATCATCTCAATTTCTTTATCTAGAAATTCTATTGTTTTTGAAATCTCTTCGGGAGTTTCTGCTCAAATCATCAATAAATAATAAATCTTAGGTTGTAATTACTTAATAAAAGAATATGGACAAATAGGGTTATTTTTGTACTCTCATACCAACAAATATTGAATAAGATGATTATATCAATTCGTCAGGAATATTATATAAGAATCTCTATGATATATATATGATTCTCTAATATTCGAATTATAAGATTATGATACCTTTAATTCTTTAGAAATTTTCATAAATAAATATCATTATTAAGAGATTCATATAAATGTGGTACGATTGCATCCATAAGATGTATATTAAACTTTTCATATACAATCAGATAAATTGATTATCTCATGGTATTGTATATCGACAATAAGGGAATATGTTTTGCTTCCAGCCTTGTCAGTTTAAAAAAATATTTTCTACTTGCAAGTATTGTACGTGTAGTTGCACTGTCTGCCAAACATAGATCTTCTTTACTCAATTTTTAGTCACTCAACATACGAAAATGATCCATGTTTCTTCATTAAAAAATAATAATTACAATAAGAAAAACAACACTTGAAATATACAAAATTTAACATTAACCAAGGAGAAAAAACATGAAAAAAAAATGACAACATTATACGAGGGGTGGAATCGGTTCAGTTCGGTTCGGTTTGGCCTGTTTGGTTCAGTTTGATGGCCAAACCGAACCGAACCGCTTTTATTTATATATGAAACTGAACAGAACCAAACCGGTTCTATTCAATTCGGTTTTGTTTCATGAATCGGTTTCAATGAAACGGTGGTCTACTGGTCTTTCCTGCGCCCTCTGGTTCACGAAAAAAGAATGACGAAAGTCTTTCCTCTGGTTCACGAAAGAAGAACGGCGAAAGTCATGACGTCCTCTAGTTCACAAAAGAAGAAAGGCGAGCGAAACTTTCCTCTGGTCGACAAAAAAAGAACGGCGGCGGCGGCGGTGGCAAAAAAAGCCCTAAAACTTCTTTTGAAATCGAAATCAAAAGCATTGCGTTGTGCTTGTGCATACTGCATGCGGTCGCCTTTCCTCTGGTCGATGAAAGAAGAACAACGGTGGTGGAGAAAAAAAACCCTATAACTTCTTTTGAAATCGAAATCAAAAGCGTTGCGTTGTGCATACTGCCCTGCGTGCGGTCTTTTTCTTGCTTTAGTTTTAAATTTATATATATATATATATATATATATATATATATATATATATATATATATATCGGTTTTCAAGCTTCCAAACCGTTTAAATTCGGTTTCAACAGCCCAACGAACTGCATCGAACCGAAAAATTCGGTTTTGCTTAAAAATCGATTCAGTTTTGCAATTTGGTTTGGTTTGAGCAGTTTTGCTGTCCACCCCTAATTAATACTAAATATTATCAAAATCAAAAGAAACGTTTATCATGCCCTCAATTGTGCCAATTTTCTCTTCAGAAGTTTTGGAAAAATGTGCCACATAAAAATATGTTATATTAAACGGATAAAATATCCCATTATCCTAGTATGCAAAATTTGTTTCCATATTTTTTCCTTTTTTCTTCAGTGATGCTTGATAGAGATCAATTAAGTGTTTTGATGTACAACAGGTACGTGACCAATGCTCAGTCATTCCACATCGAAAGCATTTATTTTCAACACTTTTTGAACTATTATCATGTAGAGCTTTTCCTTTGTGATTATCATTTTGTGTGGTTCTTTTAAAATTTCAATGATTAGAACAACTAACACAAAAATAATTATTATTTATTCCTCTGCCATAGTCACACAACCGCGACCGCGACCTCGACCCCGATTATTAACATTCACAACATTCACTTCAAGGAATGATGTTGTTCCAATTGGGCGAGATTCATGATTTTTCATCAATAACTCGTTATTTTATTTAGCCACAAGAATACATGAAATTAGTTCAGAATACTGTTTAAAACCTTTCTCTCGATACTGCTACTGCAAAAGCATATCCGAAATGTAGAAAAATATTTTCTCTAACATATTGATTTAAAATTTTGGAGACTCAAATGCATCCATTTACGACGAGTTTTAGGGGAAAAAAAAATATTTTCTGATGATCACATTTTTACAGCATCCAGGTGTATTGTGGCATCAAGTATTAATGACAAATTATTACCATTAATATCAAATGCTACAAATTCTAATTTTATGATATTTTTCTTAGTAACATTATTACAAAATGTTGAATTGATATTAGAAATTTAATAGATGTTAAATATGCCAATAACATTAAATTTATTAATTATAACGAAGAGAAAAAAAATCGACATATCTTTATGACCTACGTTTAGTGGGAAAAATGATAAGAGTTTGTGTTGATAGCACGTTGTGAACTTGAGGAGCATAACGGGAACACGGATATCAACAAAATTAATATAATATGATATAATAATAAGATAAATAAATATTAAAATAAATTAAACATAATATATAAATAAATAAAATAGCAAAATATAAAATAAGAAAATTCTCTAAATTATCCATTTTCTCCTAATTTCATAGATTTTGCGCAATGTGTAATGTTGAGATATATGGACAATATTTTGAGAAATTAGAACATGATACGTGACAAATAGACACTAAACATGAGAATCTAATGGACATCTATTATCATAATATTTATAATATGAACAACTTTATATTTTAGATTAAAATAATTACATGGAAAAAACAAGTAATAAATACAAAAAAATTACAAATATATAGAGAGAGTTACAAACAAAAATAAAAATAATAAAATTCCGTTGCCGGGACTTGAACCCGGGTCTCTCGGGTGAGAGCCGAGTATCCTGACCAACTAGACTACAACGGAAGTTGCAAATTAAGCGGCATTAGTAAATATCTATATTAAAACAAATAAAATTATAAGAAATGTTACATTTGTGCTACTTTTTTTTTTTTCTCTGTTTTAAGTTCAACATTAAAAAAAAAAAAAAAAAAAAAATTATTTTAGGGCATAAATATTTATATTTATATTTTATTTTATTTTATTTTAATCTCAAAATAAAATAAAAATAATGACGTAAAATTGTTTATATTAGGTTTAAATACTAAAATGTGAATATCTTTATGTATGAGAGTAAGTTTAATATGCCATCTACATTCTACAAGACATTATCAAAGTCAATAGACCTTTTAGAATCATACTTGAAAATATGATTGAATTAAAAATTTAAAAATTAATATCAAACAAAGTCTTGAAAATTAACAAGTGTATATACTAAAATGTAACATAAAGGCATTATGATCTATCTATATTTACATAATCTAAAATAGGTTTGAGAGATAAACTTTTGATTTATGGTTTTTCCCTCCACTCCTTTGTCTAGTTAAATGATTGTAGAGGTGGTAAATTGAATTGTTGATATTTGAGATTGTAATTAATGTCTTATATACTAAATTTCTATTTTTTTATACACTGTCTAAATGGGGTTTGAGGGAATCGTTTTTACTCTAATTCAACAATTGTGAAGGTGAAAGATCGATCAAATCAACTTTGAAGGTAACAATCATTTTAATTAAATTAATATAAAAACTAATTCATGTGGATAATTAGTGTATGAACTAATATTTGATTTTTTTTTTTAATATAACCAGGATGAGGAGATTTGAACCATAGATTGCATGGTCACTCACATATATCGTATGTCAGTTGACCTATGCTCACTTTGACAATTAGATTTGAAGTTGAAGATACACAAATTCACAAGTTTTATTTATTGCACTCAAATGTTTTTATTTTATTTTTATTTTTTCATGTATCACACATATGGCAGTAAAACATATGTAGTTTAATTATCTCATCTCACTTTTATGATTTGGTTAACCTAACAAGTCAAATAGTTTATTTGTATTGGTATCAAATGACAAATAATTTGATAATATTTGTCATTAAGCACATATAATAATAAAATAATACTAATGACAAATAATTATTACCATTGATATCAAATGCTACAAATTCTAATTTTATAATATTTTTCATAGTAACACTATTATAAAATATTGTATTGATATTAGAAATTTAATAGATATTAAATATGAAAAATAACATTAAATTTATTAATTATACCGAAGAGGAAAAAAAAATCGACATATCTTTATAATCTACCTTTAGCGAAGAAAGCGATAAGAGCTCGTGTTGATAGCATATTGTGAACTTGAGGAGCATAACGGGAACACATATACCAATAAAATATAATATTAAAATAAATATAACATGATATAACAAGAAAATAAATAAATATTAAAATAAATTAAACATAGTATATAAATAAACAAAATAAAATAAATGAGCAAAATATAAAATAAGAAAATTCTTTAAATTCTCTATTTTCTCCAAATTTCATGGATTTTGTCTAATGTATAATGTTGAGACATATGAAGAATATTTTGAGAAATTAGAACATGACACATGATTAATAGACGTTAAAGATAAGCATCTAATGGACATCTATTATCATAATATTTATAATATATATTAACGATATTTTAGTTTAAAATAATTACATGGAAAAACCTAGTAATTTATACAAACAAATTACAAATATATAGAGAGCGTTGCAAACAAAAATAAAAATAAGAAAATTCCGTTGCCGGGATTTGAACCCGGGTCTCTCGGGTGAGAGCCGCGTATCCTAACCAACTAGACTACAACGGAAGTTGCAAGTTTAACGGCATGCTACGTTATTTTCCTCCGTTTTGAGTACAACTTTTTTTTTCTTTTTTTTTTTTTTTTTTAAAAAAAGCTTTTAATTTATTTTAGGCCATAAATATTGATATTTATTTTATTTTAATCTTAAAATAAAAATAATGACATAAAATTGTTTATATTATGTTTAAATACTAAAGTGTGAATATCTTTTATGTATGGGAGTAAGTTTAGTATGCAATCTACATTCTATGAGACATTATCAATGTTAATGGACCTTTTAGAACCATATTTGAAATTATGATTGAATTAAAAATTTAAAAATTAATATCAAATATAGTCTTGAAAATTAACAAGTGTATATACTAAAATGTAACATAAAGGCATAATCTATCTATGTTTATATCATCTAAAATAGGTTTGAGAGATAAACTTTTGATTTCTCGTTTTCCCCCTCTATCCCTTTGTCCGATTCAATAATGGTAGAGGTGAAAGATCGAATTATTGATATTTGAGATTGTAATTAATGTCTTATCTACTAAATTGTGTTTGGATTGATCCCCATGTCCCTTTATCTAAATTTCTATACACCGTTTAAATGGGTTTTGAATGAGTTATTTTGTACCCTAATTCAACAATTGTGAAGGTGAAAGATTGACTAAGCCAACTTTAGAGGTAACAATCATTTTAATTAAATTAATATTAAAATTAATTCATGCGGATAATTAGTGTATGAACTAAGAATTGAAGGGGTTTTTTAGTATACTCAGGGTGAGGAGATTTGAACCATAAATTTCATGATCACTAACACATATCGTATATCGGTTGAGCTATGCTCGCTTTGACAATTAGATTTGAAGTTGAAGATATACGAAGTCGCCCAAGTTTTATTTATTGTACTCAAATGTTTTTTTTTTAATTGCATCGCACACATGGTAGTAAAATATATGTAGTTTAATTATCTCATCTCACTTTGATATCATGATTTCGCTAACCTAACAAGTCAAATAGTTTATTTGCTTTTTTTTTTTTAAAGTGAAATATGTTATTGGCTACTTTACAAAACTAGTTTCTGTAGATAAACTTGAATTTAATTATTGTTTATAATTAAATATTGTTTCATTTTTTTAATAGGTAATATTATTATACAACAACAGGAGGATCCCACAGTCCGGGATCAAGGCACCACAACAAACAAAGCAACAATAAAGATCGAGCTCTTAATAGAACCAGAGATCAAAAGTCATAGCAAAAGAAAACAGAAAAAACGACCAAGAGAACCAATCACGAAACAAAACAAACCCCACAAACCGAGGGCAACACCCAAAGAAAACAAAAGACTGAACACAATAATTAAGAAAGAACATTAATAATAATAATAATAATAAACTAGAGAAGACCAAGAAGATCAACTCGCCAAGAAACAGTATGAGCACGAACCATAGAGACAATAAGATGGAATAAAGCTTACGTCGTCCTTAGACGACCTCCATGAAGCCGACGATTCCTCTCTCGCCATATATAATAAATAGAAACACACCAAAAGACTAAAAACAACTTACTTCGTACCCCCTTACCCGCCCCCACTCGACAAATCCAATTCAGCTCAACGTCCCACCCAACCACCCAATGGAACAACCCCAACAAACATAACACACCCGACTAAACCTCTCTCCCAAACACACACTCGAAAAATAAATTATCTCGAGACTCCCAAACCCACCTCCCACCTACACACAAGAGACACAAGAGACACGTACCATCGAACGAGACATTCCACCTTCTAACCCAATACCGAGTACCCAACTTATCTCTCACAGTCAGCCAAGCACAAAAAAGAGAGTTACAAAGACTTTAAATATTTTAAACTTTGTTTCTAGAATAAAAATTAATTTTTAAAAGTGCGTTACAAAGACCTTAAATATTTTGAATAATATTATATTTTATTTAGAATATCAACGTATATTTGTTGCTAATTCTTGGAAATCTATATCGATAAATATCAAACTACAATTTTCAACTAAACTTAGAAGCGTGTAACTAATAGTTAATATAGTTGACAATTCTAAAATATAGTCATTTTTTAAAAACAAAAAATAGTTTTTAATAATTGTTTCATTTTACAATGAAAATTTATTTGGATTATCAACATATATTAAGTATAATTTTTATTAATAGATATGGCAACCTTCAAAATGTCTAGCACATATATTTTCTAAACTTTGGAGTTGATTATTATATTAATTTAAATCATGAAGTTTCAGAACTGTATCAATTTACATATTTGATAGTATTTTATTTTGATAACATCGTCTAAAACTCATGATTTTATCAACTAAACTTCTAAACTTTCATAAGAAGGTAAAATTTGACTCTTATTTTGAATCTCTTTTGAAAATCGTCGATGCATTACTTTTAATAATTCATTTTGTTAATCTAACATTTGAAAAAAGTCCACATACGTACACGTAGAAGAATTGAGGTGTTGTGATTTTCAAAGGCATCTTAATAAATCTTCGAATTTGATTCACTTACAATAATTTATTAGTTTAATCGAAACGATTATAAGTTTCACATGATTTTTCAAACAAAATCTAAATAAGAGTGCATGTTGGTACTCTTACGAAAGTTCATAATTTAAATGAATATAATTAGGTCCCGATTTAATCTTATAGTTTCTAAAAAATTTAATTACATATCAGTTTATCAATCTACATGTGTAAGATATAATTCAATTAAACCTAAGTAATATTTTTAACAATAAAGACTAAATCGTTACAAATTGTAAATTACATAAGCGGAATTGTTATAAATTAAAATTTAGAACCTAACTTCCCGTTTGTTAACTATTTGATTTTTTGTTCTTGTTTTTTAAAATTAAGCCCATAGACTTTATTTCAAATCAAATTTTTTTATTTGTTATCTACTTTTTATCACTAATTTTAAAAACCAAGTCAAATTTTGAAAACTAAAAAAAGTAGTTTTTTAAAGCTTGCTTTTGTTTTTTAAATTTGACTAAGAATTCAACCATTGTTATTAAGAAATATGCAAATCATTATAAGAAATTGAGAGAAAAATAAGCTTCATTTTTTTTTTTTTTAAAAAAAAAAAAAACTGGTTACCAAACAGAAAATCATTACCAACTACAATTTACAGAGGAAAAAATTTTTGTAGGCAAATTGCAAAAATCGCCCTCAAAGTATGATGATAATTGTAATTGTATGCTCGATCTTTTAAAGGTGTTTGGGGCATCAATTTAACTAGATGAAGTGAGCTATTATAGCCTACTCTATGTTTGAGGTTCTAATTATAATAGTTGGTATTTCCAACTATTATTTCATACAATTAGCTATAGTATTAATTTTCTCAAACAAATCTTTTTGTTACAGTGTTTACTATTTTCTACTAATTATCTCTTTTCATCTTTGTTATGATACTTATTATTTCCTACCTAAACTAAAATAGTATGTACATCAAACATAAACTATTATAACATAAACTAAAATAATATGTATCTCAAACACATATCATTATAACTTTCAGACTATAATAACTAATTCAACGTCCCAAACACCGTCTCAATTGTAAAAATTAAGTCCTCAAACTTATAAAGTGTTAAAATTAAACTCTCAAACTTACATAATTGTAGTAATTCTAACATTTGTATAAGTTCGAGAGTTTAAATTTTATCATTTGAGGGTCCAAATTCTATAACTATAGTAAATTTGAGGGTCCAATATTAACACTGATATAAGTTTAAGGACTCAATTGAAAATTTGCAATTTTGCCTATATGTTTTTTTAACTGTACAAAGATTTGGAAGAGATATTTGGGAAGCTAGGATGTAATCAAAATTACTGAAAATTAGAAGAGTATTGAAATGCATGATATATACCAAGGATGGAATGGAAATAGAATCGTAAAACATAAAAACGGTGGAAAAGAGTATTGGATTATGATGAAAATATAATGAGTTTTGTATTATAAATCAGACTCAAAACCTTACCTTCAAATATGGATTTTTAATGGAGAAAAATAGGCCGATACATAAAGAAAAGTGATTTTATGTTATCCATATAAAATAAATAAAGAAAATTTTCTCAATAAAATAAAATAAATAAAGGAGGAGATGTGAAATTTGGTGTCAACACATCTTTTTGCCTGGAAATGTCCTGAACCTTAACCCTCTCCTCTCTTCTCAAGAAAACGCTTCTTCTTCTTCTTCTTCTTCTTCTTCTTCTTAATCAATCACTCTAAAATCCCATTTCTGCAAAATTCTCTCTGTTTCTAGATTTGCTGAATCAAAGAAAAACCCCATAGTTACATTCAGCATCGTCGCTTTGATTTCCTTGATTGGTAATGGGGCCAGGAGTGGCCTTGTCTGGCGCTGCAAAACAGGCCGAACTTCTCAGAAAAGATGGCAACCACTATTTTCAAAAGGGTCGAATTGGAGCTGCCATTGAAGCTTATACCGAGGTTTCGCTCCATCTCTCGAATCGTTTTTTTCTGGTTTCTGTTTGGGTTTCGTCAGAATTTGTTGATAGAATGTTTGGGATTGTATCGAGATCGAGTTATTTGATTCTGGGGTTCTTTAGTTTTACTTGTTTAGTTTTTTTATATTCTTGGTGTTTGGATTTTAAGGCGATTACACTATGCCCGAATGTTCCTGTTTATTTGACGAACCGTGCTTTGTGTCATCGCAAGCGGAAGTATGTACGGGCACCTATCCTTATTCCTTTCCATTCGTTGTTGTTGTTTTTACATTATTTCTCTTTAGTTCTTGCCCCTTTTCATTCCTTATGGTGGAGAGGAGAAAATTTATCGTTGTGATAAGTTCTTTTTCAATGGTGTATAGTGATTGGAAGAAGGTGGAGGAGGACTGTCGGAGGGCTATTCAGCTTGATAGCAGTTCTGTCAAGGTATTGCTTTGCTGTATTCTATAAACATTGGAAATTTAGTTGTTTCTTAGAGTCCAATAAGGAAGTGCTGATATGCTGATAAAGAAACTAACACAACATGACATGAATATGATGAGACCTAATTTTCCTAAATCTAGGGCACGGACGTGTTTATCAATGTACATTTCATTTAAGTATATGTCATTTTTATATTCACATTTATACAATTTGTTGATAACCAACATTTTTTGTATGGACAATTCTGAATGTCGAACGAGTGTTGGAGTGTTGAGTCTCTATTGTGCGTTACTCAAACTAAAGTGTTTGCGTTGCTTCCTTTATATATATAAAAACAAATTTGAAGCGTAGCGTCTTTCATGTGTCCAACAAGTGTAGGAGTGTCAAGTCTTTATTGCACATTAACCAAACTAAAGTTTATGTGCTCATTATATATGTGTGTGTGTGATACACTAAAAAGAATACACAAGATGTAAGAGAAAGATAGAGCAGCATATAGAGCCAAACTTAGAATTAATTTTATAAATGGAGCTCCAATCCAAAAGAAGTATCCACGATGCAGATAGCAAGTAGTAGATGCAAATAAGGGTAATAGTGGATATAAAAATATTCCATCAATATGAATAGAATGTCTTAAAGTTTAAAAGAATTCGCTGTCACAATGCTTTATGGCTGGAAGTTGGAAGTTTTATCTGATTTTGGAAGTGCTTCTTTCATTAAAAGTTGACACCATCAGTAATTTTAAGGAGGTGCTCCTGAATAAGCACTTCTTACATTGAGAAGGTGCTCCTGAGTTTTCCTTTTAGAGAAAAGGTTAAAGTTTTGTGGCACATTACTTTCTTTGATATTTTGTGGGGAGCTTGGCTCGAGAGAAACAATAAATTTTTTTAGAGAGTTGGATAGGTCCCATGAGGAGATTTGGGGGGTGGTGAGTTTTAATGCCTCCTTGTGGGCATCGGTCAGATGGTCACTAGGTTATTTTGTAATTATGATCGTAGTTAAGTTTTGAAGTTTTGTAAGTTTGCTGGGTCACCTCTTTTTGTTGGGTTTGTTTTTTGTATGCCCTTACATATTCTTTCATCTATCTCAATAAAAGCTTGATCCCCCCTCCCCCCATGGGTCACTTCTGTTGTATTGTAGGCTTCCCTAGTTATATTGTGCATGATTTCAATTCAGCTCCCCCTGCCTCCATGTTATTTTCAGTTTCTTATGCATTTTTCTTATCTTGGATTCTTGATATATAATCCTCCCTTCTCTCTTTTTCAATATTAATTTGTTGGCAATTTTTGATGTGCAGGCACATTACATGTTAGGATTAGCATTAATACAAAACAAAGAATATCCGGAAGGAATCAAGCATTTAGAGAAGGTAACTGTTCATTTTTGTATTGTTCCCTCTTTTTCCCCTTCTCTTTGGGTAGAAAAGAATCAATGTCATCTGGTATATAATTGGATTGGAGATTCAATTGAAAAACAGTGAATTGCAAAAATAATTCTTGCATTTACAGCCTCAATAGGGCAATGTGAAGGCGGGGGAAATTGCCCCACTTGAATTGTCTTAGATTCAAGAATTAAATAAAAAAAATCATATTCTCTCTTATTTTCCTCCTGAATTTTCAGAATTGAGAGACTACAGATAAAAAGTAGTTTAGATGTAAAAAATTTTTCCTTCCCTACGGAAACTTTTGACTCTACCCTTGGCTCATGCACTTGATTACCCTTTGCTATGTATATTTTTGAAATCAATCAAATCATAAACTTGTACACTTTAGAAGTTTGTATATTTTTTCCCTTGACTAAACTTTTCTGAAAATGCTATTTGAAAAGTTGACGCACATGTTGAGAGGCTCATATCATTACAAATAAAATAGTGCTCATGCAACTTAGTCAATGTGAAAATATTATTCCTATTCCTACTATGTCAGCTTTTCTTTTAGCCAACTGTGTGTAGGAAGATGTGAATCTTTTGGTGGCGAAGACAAAAATTTCTACTAAAAAAAGCAAAGAAAAAGACAATTTCCCCCCCTTAGGAATTGGATTATCTACTATGATATATGCAACTTTCATGAGGAGAGGAGGGGGAACTAGGCATTAATACCGCAAGGAAAAAGTGGGAGTCTCTTATAGTTTGTTGTAGTAACGGGGTGGAAGAGATGGTTATAGCAAGTAGTTCAATGAAATGGGGTCGTTGTTATGTGAAAGCAACTGCCACTAGCCAGACGTGCATTTTTTGTTTAAGAGTGATTGATGAGATGGTAGGGAGTCTCTACTCCCATTTTGCTTGTATTTAGATATTTCCACACGACAATAATAATGCTTTGAGGACTTTGAACATGAAGAAATAAGAGAAATATGATTCTGAAGAATGGCTAGAAACAAGAAAAATCAAAGTATAATTTGAGCCCTCCATGTAAGAAATGATCCTTGACGCTAATGGGGGAATAGATAAGTCGATCATTAGTGAGGAATGTTGAAATTATGACGGATACAATGTGGATAATCATCAATGGGAAGTACTTCGAAAAGTTCCCTAGCAGTTCCAAGTGGAGGTTGTGGTGGTGGTGGAAATGGCTATGCACCAACACTTTGTCAAAAACAAAAGGATTCTGATAGATTACTCTTATGAACTATGAAGCACAGGCATTTTGTTTTTGACAAAGTGTCCTTGTTGGACACATACCAGACACAAATACGTCTGGACACGCTTTGGGCCCATGTCTGACATGCTAAAAAGTGCATCTCAAAAGATATTTTCTTTTTCCAATTTTGGACACAGCTTTGACACATCTCTGGAAAATATTTAACTTAACAATTAAGGGGAAAAAAATTGAGATTTTTGGGTTCTGAATATCTGATCTTAGAATTGCTTATTAATTAATCATTCAAATCTAGTAGAAATTTGTCGCAATGACTTTGAATGGAGGAGCGATGCACTGTGTTCGTTCTAATAGGAGAAGCAAGGGTCTGATGCATCATTAGGTCAATTTGAAACATTTAAAACTTGTTCAGTTTTAACTATATGCAGTATGCCTAAAACTTGTTGTACTACAAAAAAATTATTGTTTTCTAGTACCATAGTTTGAAATATTGAATGCTTTGCGAGCCAATAGAGTTCGTATTGAAAATCGTCAGTGGCCTCAGTAGGATGTTGCATCCTATGGGGGGTCAGCCTAGAAGATAAAATTTCCCAATGGTTCAGGGGCTCCCTTCGTCCTCAACCCCAGAAGGAGACGAGTACCCGAGTTTTTGTATTGGATGTGAATGTGATGCAGAGTTTATGATTGCAAGGTAGATGTAAGAATCTAAGGTGAGGGTGCTGCAGATGACGATGCTTCATGATTGAGAGAAGGAAGAGATTGTAAATGGAGGAGCAATCAACGTGGGCAAAGTTAGATTAGAGGGAATAATTAATTAATAGAATTAGTTGACCTATCATTGAACTTCCCCACAAACCACTAGGGTGAGAGCTTGAGCTAGAGGAGGTAGGCAGAGCAATGTGTAATAGAATGGATGATAGTTGTCGCGTTACTGTTGGTGAGTTGAATTGAATATCTTAATTCTTATCGATATAAATCTGGGGGTCTGACCGCTGAAAAACCTTAAAAGTAAAATTTAGGTTGGCTGAGTGGCATGTCATGTCAGGCTGTCACTTTGTGTCCTATCACAAGTCTTACCATCACAGTGGTAACACAATCAGAACTTTTTCCAAAGACCTGAAGTTTAATGAATACCCATTAACTACTGCATTAGTAGAAAATACAGACAATCAAGTTCGGAAGAGTAAGTAATCGGTTATTTCCCCAATCATACCTTTAATACCACTAATTCGTATACAGAAGTCTGATCAGAACTATTGTGGTCTTCACTCATTTCTTTTGAGAATGTTTCAGTTAAATTAAAATTTTCAAGAATGTAAAATAAATAAAAGTAACTACGCATCATTAGGAAACAGAGCCAATCAAATTTGAAAGAAAGAATTTTGCAACTCTGGTACTCACAACTAATTCCACTAATAAATATAAAGCATTCTGACTGGGATGTTGACATATTTATTTAGTTATCTTTTTTACTAGAATTTACAAACCACCTCTCATTGTTGTAATGAAAATGAATATATATTCGAGGGGAAGTATAAGAACTAGTCATAAGTTCAGAATGATATTTCTTCTGAGAATGCTTTGGTTAAATTAGTTCTTTCTAGTTTCTAGAATTTAAGAAGGCATCGGTTTTAAATGTTACAATATATAGACTTTCAGTCGGATGCATATTGCATCTTGGCAGTGAGCATATAGTCTTATAACTTTGTTATAAAACCATAAATTGGTTTGTTAATAAAACAGTGATGATGATGAAGAGATGACGTGTTTATTATGCTAACGCAGATTTAATTCGACCTATTTTTTTATAGGCTTTGGATCTTGGTAGGGGTGCAAATCCGAAGAGTTATATAGTAGAGGAGATATGGCAGGAACTTGCTAAAGCAAAATACAGGGAGTGGGAACAAGCGTCTACCGAACGTTCATGGGAATTGCAGACATTGAAGTAAGTTGTTTTTCCCTGAGTTCAGGCTTTTTGTTTTCGCTTTTCAGAGTTGGATGTAGAGGTGTTCAAAATAGTCGATAACGTGAAAAACCCCGATCTACCTAATTTAACTTGTACGATTTGGGTTAGATTGGGTTAAAATAAATGAAAATTGTATGGGTTGGATTGATTCATGGGTTCATCTAAAATAATTCAAACCAACTCGGACCAACTTGAATTTATTATTAATTTTTAAAAGTATGTCTTTTATTTACGATACGATTATATATGCATATGTTTATTTCAATTTTATTTTAATTTATGATTTTTTTGGATCATTTATTCTCCAACTCATAAAAACAATTTTTTAGCACTTTGGAAAGAAAATTTTCATAATATAAATTGAAATTGACTTGTTAATCTTAATTCAGTATATGAAAATAATTAAATAAAAGTTCTACAAATTAACCTTTTACTTATTTTTAAAACAAAAATTTAAATAAATGACCTGAGTAACCCGAACCAACCAACCAAAATGTTTCATAGTTGGATTGGGTTCATTATTTAATAGGGGTTGTTTAGGTTGAAGAAACTTACAACCCTGAACAATTAGGTGTTGGGACTAAAAAGTGTTTCAACTCAACCCACTAACACCATAGCTGGATGCACGTATGTACACTATTCAAATCAATGATCAGCACATTTCTGCAAACCTTGAAATAAGTTTTCTTTTCCCCACCTGAAATTCTGAAAATGTCAATTATAATGATTAGACATTAAAAAAGATGGGGTTTCATCACCAATTCCGTTTCCTTTTTTGATTTTGGTCAATCTACATGTACTGTTTCTCAGAGAAGCTTGTGAGGCTGCCCTTGAACAAAAATACTTTCTTGACCAGTCTGAACTAGAAGGGTTCGTAGATGAAGCCGAAATTGCTCATCGGAATCAATTAAAATCGCTAAGAAGTGTGTTTGAAAAAGTTGCCGAGGCAGATGCGCCGTCAGAGGTAAGCATGTTGGTTACTACTTTTTTAGTTTTTTTCGTCGTTAGAAACTTTTAGGCCTAACATTTGCAATTTAAACCATGTGGAGGTACTAATTTATTGTTTTCAGGTACCTGATTATCTTTGTTGTAAAATCACACTTGATATTCTTCGCGACCCTGTTATTACTCCGAGTGGGGTTACGTATGAGAGAGCAGTGATTCTTGACCATTTTCATAAGGTTGACATTTTCCTGCATTGCTATTCTTCTTCTACATGTCTTGTAGCTACAATTCTGACTACTTTCTCCCTTATCTAGGTTGGTAACTTTGATCCCATAACACGGGAGCTGCTTGACGAGTCCCAGCTAGTACCAAACTTAGCCATCAAGGAAGCAGTACAATCATTTCTAGATAAGCATGGATGGGCTTATAATACAGTTTAAGGAAACTTGTATTTTGAATGGGAACTCAATCAAGTTGATGGTTATGCCTGTCGTGAACGAATGGAAATACCTCAATCCCATGTCGCTAATGTCGTGATTATCTCCTCGATTCTTGTATATGGATCGTCGATTACGGTTTGTCATATATCATGCTTTCCATGACATTCTGAGGCTGTACTGTCAATTAAGTATGTGAGGTCCTGTCTTCTGATTTGGTCTTGTGCAGATTGTTACTATGAACTTGTTAATCTTCCTGTACAGTTATTACTTAAACCTTTGATTATGGTTTAGTTATTGAGGACTCTGTTCAGCAGGTATTTCTTCCTTTCTATTCACTTTTTTTAAATACCATTTTGGTCCCTCTATAATGGGAGTTTTTCAATTTTATTCCTTGTATTTTTTCAGCCCCCACTACTAGGCTATTTGTTAATTTTTTCAAAGTTTTTTTTATTATCTATTAGTATTTTCACTATAAATTTTGAAAAATATTTCTTTACATGAAATTTATTATTATTATTTAATTAATTTTGAGGGACTGAATCTAGGATTTATTGAGAGTATAGGGACTAAACAAGACATTTGAAAATATAAAGATTAAAATTAAACAAATTCTCAAGTACAAGGATAAATACTATTTTAACCCCATTTTTTTAGTTCAACATGCAGGGAGACTTTCAGTACTTCTTGATCGAGGTTGTATGCCTTAATCGGTCGAGTTAGGTCTCTAAGTTAATGCATCTTTCATGTGTTAATGAGACAATTAACAGGTTCCTAATCGAGCACAAAGAAGTATTATTCTCAAGTGCAATTAACGTATAGTTGCAAATTTGAATTTCAACTTTAAAAGGAAGTATTACTAAACTCTCAGAGTTATTTTCACGTTTGTTATTAAGGACATTTGAACCGTTACATTTTGTCAAGGTTTTGACTTAAATCATCTTTAAATTTTGAAAATATCATATTATGGAAGACTTTATAATAATAAAAGATTATTATTATTATTATAATAGGAGGCAAATAGTATAGTAATATGATTAATTTGTTCTATTATCTATACTTGAGCAATTAATTATAATTTCATTAATAAAGATGTCGAATTAATCACACTGCAATTAAAATAGACGATGAGGGTATTTTAGGATTAAGAAGATTGGACTTATGTGACATTCATGTGTTTTGCTATAATTCAAAACTATCTTACTTTTTGCTATTTTTTCAAATGATAGTGTAATTATTGTTATATACCTGATTATTCGACTTTTGAATCTCTCAAAGTCTTGTGATGGTTCTATGGACCAACACTATTGATTATTGTTGGCCAAAATTATTGGACTGCATATCACATGGTTTTTCATTTCTATTCAAGCTCACAGCCAAGCCAAAATAATGATAATAATAAAAACAAACCCACATTTTTGTTTTCCACAAATTTTCTATTTATTTTTTATTTTTTAAGATCACAATAATTCTAGTTGTGCCCATTTCTTCAAGGAAAAAAAAATTCAAAGATAAATAGTGATACAAAAAAAAAAAAAAAAGTAATAATCAATTTTAGCCCTAAATTTATCATGTTTGGACTTTAAATTTTCAATTTTGTCCATTTTAACCTTATGCTTTAAAAAGTGTTTGTAATTTTAACCCTCCAATAAGTTATTACTCCAAGTATTAAAAAAACAAGAAATTCTCTTATGTATTTAATGAATTATCGAATTTGAAAATAATAAATTTTTGGAGAAATATCAATTTACATCCTTAGAAATTAGGGATGTATCAATCTAAACCTTGAACTTATATTTTTTTCAATTTAAATCTTGAACTTTTATAAGTGTATAGATTTATACATTTCATCGTGTTATGTTTGGATAAACATCATGTGAGTTTTAACATTTTATCAGTTATACCCCTAAACTTTTATATCAAATCAATTTAGAATTTAATTAAAAAAAAAATTGTCCATGCATCAATTATAATTGTCCAATTTATTAATCCGACATTTAAAGAAGTCTACACGTGTACAAATTGAATGCATGGACGATTTTCAAATGTAATCTTAATAAATGATCTAAATTGATTCACTTTTAACAATTTAGAAGTTTAATAATAAAAAAAATTACATGTTTGCATGATACTTTTTAAACTAAGTCTAAAGACGGAAAGGGGGTGTAAATTGATATAATTAGTTTTGAGTTTAAATTGATACAATCCCAAAATTTAGAACTGTAAATTAATATTTTCCTAAATTCTTTCATAGAAAAACATCATAGTTTTTGTTTTTCTTTGAAATTTATGGATTTTGGGAATGATATTCAATAGTTAATTCATGTGTCGGAAGAACTTATACTTGTGCAAAATTTTATTTTAGTAAGGGTTAAAACTGCATCATTGATGTGCTTCTAAGGTCAAAATTAATGAAATTTAAAACCTATGATATTTTTTTTAGTAGGACAATTGTGGGGAACGGGATTGAACCCCCAACGTCTAAGGAGAAAGGTTATGTCCAATTATATTGAGCCAAGCCCATTTATAATCTAAATAGATACAACGTGCGAAGAGTTTAGGGTCACATTTGATGTTTTTTTTTTAATGATGTAACAGTTCATCCAAACTTTGTCCATATGAATAGACATTGCATATAAAATTTTGATTAAAATGAAACATTATTGTAGACAAGAAAAACCAATAGAAAGTTGTATCTTCTAGCACCAACCGCACATTGATTAGACAAACAATTGTACGACAATGATTAAATTTAAATATCTTTTTTCTCCCCAAATCAATATTATTACCAAAAATCGTTTTTCAAACAAACGATTTTAAATTTGTAATTCTTATGCATGATTTCAACTTTAGTCTATCTAACAAGAAGGTAACATTTTTTAATACTTAAAAATTCATTTCAATTTTGATTTCTTGAGATGCTTTAAATTTGTTATCTGATACTCCGAATGATCAAGTATAGGATTTAAGGGCGAAATTCTCTGGTGAAAATTTAAGGGTGTTATATTGAGATTACGTTCGGAGTTTTCATTTTAGACCTTTCTTTTCGACCTATTGATTTAAGAGAAGTGTCATATATAACCGCCCCTGGAAACTAATTTATATTGAGATTATGTTTCTATTTGTGACTTTCTTAACTCTAGGTATTTATATATTCTGTACTTTGTAACTTTTTAAGATATATAAAATTCTTTCTCCTTTGCTCGTGGACGTAAGGAAACACAATGTTGATGAACCACGTAAATTTATGTATCGTTCTTCTTCTTCTCTATTATTTGCTTGTCGATTTTGTTTATATGGTCATAACATTGATTTTGCTTAATTTTGTTTTTTTTTTTTTTTAAAAAAAAAAAGGAAAAGAAAAGAGAACTTGATTTTTTTTCTTCTTTTGAGAGAGTGAGAATAGAGAAACAGAAGAGAGAAAGAGGTGTCCCCATTGTTGTCTATTGAGATGGATTAATATATCAACATAATGCTATGCTCTTTGGATATTGCTCCCATTGGCCAAACCCCATACTTTGCATTATATGCCACATGGTAGACCCCTCTTCTCTTCTTTGGATTTCTTTCTCCTCAAACTTATACCTAAATTTTCTAATCATAACCATTAGGTGTTCGACTTAAGGAGTTGGGATTAGGATGAGCGGAATTGTGTGCTTCACTTCTTGTTTATTCTAAAAAGTTCTTAGGCCCCACAATTAAGAAAACATCAATTTTATGTTTTATTAACTCTTTACACTATGGGACACAAGACTTCATAACTCTCCAGACCTCACAACCTCACTTATTTCAAACACTTTCAAATCTCCACTATACAGAAACTTCAAATTCTATCATTTGTTTTTCAATGGTTAACCATAGCTATTGAATTTATGCTTCTCTCTTCCTAATGTTTTATAAGAAGAAGAAAATTGAAATACATTATAAAACACTAGTTGGTAAAACTTAAGATACATAATATTTTAGGACAAATTGCAAAAATCACTCATGAAGTAGAATGGTAGTTACAAATACACACTCAAAGTTTTTATTGTAAAAGGTGAGCTCTTAAATTTTTACAAGCGTTAAAATTGAGTCCTCAAATTTACATAGATGTGCAAAATTCAACCACCAAATATTTAATGATAAAAATTGAACCCTCAAACTTATATAATTATTGAAGTTGGTTGGACTCACGAACTTGCAAACTTGTAGAAATTTGGACCTTATACATTTATTTTTAAACTTTGGATTGAATAAAGTAAATTGTCCAATTGTAAATGAAGTAATTTAATTTTAAATGTTTAAAGGTGAAATGATTTCTACAAATTTGCAAGTTTAGAAATCCAATATTAACAATTGCATAGGATTCAATTTTATCATTAGATGTTTGAAGTTCCAATTTCTACATTCATGCACGTTTGATGGTCCAACACATTTGTATAAGTTTAATGGCTCACATTTAACAATTAAAAGTTTGAAAGTGAAATTGCAATTATCATCATACTTCAGGGATGGTTTATACAATTTACCTAATATTTTATGCTAATTGAGTTTAATATTTTGTATTCGTTGAGTTATACTCATGTTTACATCATTCAAAATGTATTATAACTATAAAGTTCTTGAAGAATGAATAAATAATCCTCCAATTATCAATAACTCAATGGCTCATTACTTAAATGTAACTTTTTCTTTTCTTTTTCTTTTCCTTTTTATCTCTCAAGTTCACCAAAATGAATGATATAAATGGACTCTTTAGGACGCTAAGATGATTTAGGATGTGGGGAGTTCTCATCGAGTATGATCGAATATGTTCAAGCACTAAGATGATATACGATACACGAAAGGAAAATGACGATGAGATACGAAACATGTTCCGAAAATGGACCCACAACCATTTATAATCGATTAGATAGGATAATGGACCTTAAACACTGAGATGATATAAGATGTGGAGATATATCATCTCATATTGGACCCCATGTTATATGAAATTGATGTAATATAAACGTGATAAAATCTTAAATGCCCAATAATTTTTTAATACCTAACAAGGACCCATTGGATTTAATACGTTAGGCTTAAGGAGGGACAATATGCAAATAAAAAGAATGATTGAATTTCACCTAAAAATTTTTTAAGGTACATCAAAAGTAATTGAAGAAGAAAATTAGTATTCTCATGAAATATTTAAAAGTTTGGGCCAAAATCTAATTAATTGTCGTAATCGCAAAGATACCGATCAAAATGAGCTAATTCAACGATAATTGATATGATTCAAACCTCCATATTTGCTGTGGTAAAAAAAAAAAAAGTTTCTTCATTGGTTTTAATTATAATTATATTATAAATGTTAAAATGAAAGCTATATATAAAAAATATTTTGTAAAAGAATCCAAATATCCAGCTAGCAGGGACAGGAAGGGATTTTTCTCTCCCATAAAATACAGAAAAAAAAGGGACTGGAAAGCAACCTGCTTTGATTTGATGTTACTATTTCTCTTAATATTTTAAAGAAAACAACTATTTTCCCAAAAAGAAACAAACAAACAAAGAGAGTGAGAGAGCTACAACTGAAAACTAAAAATTTTAATAGCCTCAAGTATTTCACTGAACTAACCTATATGCAGTCATAACAAGTTTCATTTTGGCCTCAATTGCACCAAATTATGAAGCCAAAAGCCAAAAACAAAACCAAATTATAAAAACTCAAACATAATAATAATAATAATAATAATAATAATAATAATAATAATAATAATACTGATAATACTAATAATAATAATAAAGGCAAAAACAACTCGCCCATGGAAAAATTGGGGACTTTATGGAACATAGATTAGCCTAGTGGTAAATAAGAGGTACGACCTTGATAAAAGACTAAGAGGTCATGGATTCAATCCATAGAAATTGTTTCGAATACTCTTTAGTGAGGAGGAGATTGAACCTTTTATCACTCATTAGGAGAGAGATTAGTACTTAGTACCTGTTACTACTTGTATCCACATTTTTAGACCATATTTGTATGGAATAAATTTCCTTGCTGATGAAAATGGGAAGGTGGAGTAGAATGAAGAAATATAAACAAAAGGGGAGGTTAAAAGAGTGAACTATATCTTCACAAAAAGGTGTAAGGCATCCAATATTCCTATTCCCTTCATCTTCAAAGGGACCACATTACTAGAGATATCACATACACCATTCAAAATGATGCACATTACTTTTCCTGTTACCTTTCACTGACTCTTTCTTGTCCAATGTTAAGATCCATTTGGTACCACTTCGGAACATATGCAATGAAACAATCATATCCTCTCTCTACTTTTATTCTCTCCAATCAAATTTGCTCACTTCCTTTTGAACAGGCTCTTAAACTTATCAGTTATCAGTTCAATGAAACAGAGAGGGGAAAAACTAGCATTTTCAAAGTGCAGTAGTGATAAGAATAAGTAAAACTAAAACAGAAACAAAAAGAAAAAGAAAAACTAATATCAACAGAACTCACTTCACATTTATTCACATTGACTAACTGATGAACTTGGCAGTGAAATCGACATTAGACTCCACAGGATAAGAGAATATACAAAAAGAAAAAAGATGATTGAAGATTACCCAAACAGATGACCGAGTCTTAGCAAAGACGAGAGTGCCGGATTTAGACGCAGAATCTACAAGTTTTTAATGCCGAGGAATTTCATTAGGCAGTGTGGGTCATATTAACTACCCTGTTTAGTCTTTCAAGTATGCCACTGGCCTTTCTCTTGGCCCTAGAAGTTCCATTCTGAGCAAGTTCGGAGATAGTTCGATAGCATTTCTCTTCCTCCCTCATATCCTTCCATTTGGTTCGATCGTATAAGCAGATTGCATGGATGATCACAATGCAATTTTCCTTGTTACGTGAACAAGAACTTTCCCTGATAATTCTGAGTAAGAAAGGGACGGCTCCAAGTTCACCAATTTCTTCGATAGCTTTTTGATGGGACGATAGCATTGCAAGAATAGCCAACAACTCATCAACATGCATCTGGTTCATGATCTTTTTCAGAAGCACTCGGACTGCACCATCTCGCACAGCTCTTGCTTTGTTTTCATGAATTATACAAAGATTGAATATTGCTGAAGCAGCATCTTTAATTGATAAAGGATGCCCCTCGTCTAAAAGCTTGATAAGTGGTTTCAACGCACCAGCTTTCCCAATGATTGCTTTGTTTGAGTCGAGAGCAGACAGTGTAAATAGGGCTGCAGCTGCATTGCTCCTTGTTTCCATGGTTCCTGATCCTAACGCTTCCATTAGAAGAGGTATTACATTGGGTGTTTCGATAACAAGCTTCTTGTTGTTGTCATGGATCGACAAATTCAAGAGTGTTGTGATTACATCTTCTTGCAGATCCGTGTGAATACTACTACTTTGCGACTTATCTCCACAAAGTGGACTAAGCAACAAAGATATGGCATCAAGGGACTCACCAAAAAGTGCTCGAAATGAGGGCATTCGCTTCGTCAACATTCGAAGCTCCTTAGCAGCTGCTTTCTGTTCAGATATTGTCATAGACATTTTCTCTATTAACGTGAGAAAACGATCACGATCAGCCTCTGTTATCACATCATCATCAAGATAATGAACACGGACACGGTCTTGCAACTCAATTCCCCGACTTGTACACCACTGAGATATCATTTCACGAATCAAGTGATTGGGAGTGAGGTTGGTGTGTGAAAGAACTTGCTGAGTTCTGGGGCAAGTCCTGTTCCCTGATTTCAGCCATTTCTGAATGAAGGGTTTGTCATATGTCTGTAAATAAGATCAAACAAAACAATAAGAACTAGAAAACCTAATGAAAACAAAGGATTCAAAATGGGCAACAAGATCCAATCCCCCAAAACCATACATATAACAAAAGATCTATAAGAACTCCTCCTCCTCCTCCTCCTCCTCCTCCTCCTGTATTCTACATAATTCCAGTTGACCATTCATATTATTCACAGTCAACAACATGAATACACAGTAACCGAAGATCCTAAGGGTTTGTATCGTTCGCCCTCTAAATTCTAAATGAAATAAAAAAGATGCAATGTCAATGAACATACAGCAAGTTAAATTTAAAATTCTAATCTAAAAACCACAGAAACCTGAAAATCTTCTTGAGAGCGCTGAAAATTGAAGAAGAAGAATAAATTTCACACTCGTGTTCTCAAGAACATAGAAGCTAGAACCGCGAATTAGGAATTAATTTCAAAACCTAGAAGAGAAGAGGGAAAAAGAAGAAAAAAAATCACAGACCTCGCCAGTAGACACAATGACAGGATCTCTCATGAGTTCTCTAGAAAGCGGACAACGAAATTCTTCAGGACAAATGAGATTCTCGAAAAGATTAGAAGAAGAACGCGATCTCTTCCTGAGTTTCAACTCCTTAAGTGCAGAAAGAATTTCTTTAGCGTTATCAATGGTGTCGGTGGAGTAATTATCGTCATCAATAATAGCAACGATAAGTCTCTGTAACTCCCTCTTCAACTCCGTGGCTTTCCCCATAACTGTAGGATCAGAATCAAACACGCCTGTTTTCGCCATGGAAGGGAAAAGCAAGAAGAGGAAGAAGAAGAAGTGATTGATGAGAGTTGAAGAACAGAAAAACACTGCTACAAATGATGAAGATGAAGATGATGAAGATTAAATATGAAACTTGTCATCTCATCTCATGTTTGAAAGGAAAAAAGTTAATCCCCCATCTCATAAGTTTGAAGAAATTGGGGTTTGTGTTTCTCAATCCGCCATTAAAAGCAGAGAGAGCATCAGTTTTTGTTGAGCTCCTTCCATTCTCAAAGAATGAATTTCTTCCAACTTTAAAAACTGATAAAATCTACAGCTACCACATAATTCTCTCTCTTTCCTCTCTCTAATTTTCTCAAGGCTTCTTTTAATCCAATTATCCTTTTTATTATTTTTTTTTGTCTTTTTTCCCCCTAATATTATTTTTCTCATTTAAAAAAAAAAACTATATTATTTTCACCTTCAACCTTTTACCCTCTTAATACTCTGGAGTTTATTCGATTCTAGGCCACGTTTACTTCAGGTGAAAAGTAATCAATAAATGATAATGTAAAAATCAACCTCAATTGATTATTTTTGTTGTTGTTTACTGTGTCACGTAATAAGTTATACGACCCACTTCAAGTGATTGTGGTTGAAAATTAAGTGGGACCCACTACATTTGTTGTTATCATTACAAATGTTATTACTGTAACAATATGAAGATTATGAATCTGCCACATTTATTAATACATTTACCTCTACCATTACCGGTAGAGTCAAATAGTAACGATAACAGTAAAATGTGACATATTTATAATTATAGGTAAACGCAATAAAAAACAATCTAATTATCTTTGCGATTTGAGCCTAATACAATTCATGAAATCTCATTCCAATTACACCAATTTTTATTACGATTTAGTAAACGTGGCCTTAGTCAATCTATATATTTTTAAATGATGATCTTTTTGTTATGTACGGTCAATAAATTTTAAATTTAGTTACTATTGTTGATTTTTTTTTTTTAAAAAAAAAAAAAAAAAAAAAAAAACCTTTTGTTATCTACTAACATTTTTGTTGTAACATTTGAATTTTCTCACATGAAATTTATATTATGATCAAGACAATTTCGATAAAAAATAACTTAAAAAGTAAACTTTAGATTTATTGAAAGTGTGGGAACTCAAGTTAGATCATTAATAAAGAGACTAAAATTGAATAAACTCAAAAGTACAAATATCAAAATAGTATTTTAACTTTTAATATATTTAGTTTAATTGCTTGATTAAAAAAATACTTAATAAACTTTCGTAAAATTGGCAATTAGTACATGAATTTTAGTTTGTAATGATAATGATTTGGTTCATGTACTCTCCCGTTTGTAATAATTTAATTTTTTTTGAACATTATTATATAAGAATTTTTAATCAAAATTAATGAGTTTAGTTTTTATCATGATAAATCTCAATCAATTTTTTTTATTATGTAATGACGTAATCTTTATATTTCTAAACAAATTTGATTAATTATTAATTTATCGATTGATATATGTAAGAAACTTAACTAAAGTATTTCTCACGATAGAAACTATATCATTATAAATTGTAAATATGTGGATTAAATTATTATAAAATTAAAGTTCAAATGTTAAAATTTTAATTTCTTGAAAGTTTAGGACTGGAAGCGTTTTTAAACCTATTTTATTTGTTTAAAAGAGATTTATTTTAATTTTCTACTCATTTTTTTAAATATTGAAGACTCCAACGTTCAAATCTTCATTTCTATTTTTTTTTCTTTTTTGGATTTAAAAGAGTCTTCCTAAAATTCGTATTAAAATGAAAACTATTTTTTTTAGAAAATTCATTTTAACAATATTGTTATTTTTTAATGCTTATTTTGAAATAAATATTAAAATAAAACAATATTCAATTTCATGGATCAAAATGGGAATGGAATAATTATTTTAACCGCGTGATAATAAAATATGGAAAGAAAGGGACGTGGAATTTAGCTGGCTCATTAATTAAATACTAAATTTGAAGAGAAAAAAAAAACCCTTCCTTTTTCTAAACATTTAATTTCCTTAATTTTTATACATAGAATTTTCTTTGCATTAATGTTCATTGAATTCTCTAATTAAGAGGCAAGAATTTTACACGCGTAACGTCTATTTAATGTTTAATTTTCGAGAATGAATTTGAAATTGAATAATTAATTAATTTATTAATTCTATATATGACTTTCTTTTCAACAACTCTATCGTTGGATTTAAGAAAGTGTAAAAATGATTTTAAATCTTGTGATTTGAAAGTCGAGAAATGATTTTAAATTAATTATTTTATTAGAAACGAATGTTTTTTAAATAAATATATTTAAAATTTTGTATTTAGATAGTAATCAGAAAAGAAAAGAAAGTTAATAATTTACTAATATAGACTTTTAATTATGATGTGTTGATTGAGAATTAGAATTTGATAAGCTTATTAAGCCTCGTTTAATAACCATTTTATTTTTTGTTTTTGTTTTTAAAAATTAAGTTTATGGACACACCTCTACCTCTAAATTTCTTCCTTTATTATTTACTTTTTACCAATGGTTTAAAAAATCAAGACAAAATTTTGAGAACTAAAAAGAGTAGCTTTCAAAAAGTTGTTTTTATTTTTTGAATTTAGCTAAGAATTCAACCATTGTACTTAAGAAATATGCAAATCATTATAAGAAATGTGGATGAAATAGACTTAATTTTTAAAAACAAAAAACAAAAAACCAAACGGGACCTAAGTAATTTAATTTAAAATCCTATGAAGTCTTGCAAAATCCGAACATTTTATTCAGAAAAGTTTTTTTTAAAAAAATAAAATGGGATTTGAAATCACTTTAGATTTTTAAATCATTCCATTTTATGCATTACCAAACAATGAAATTCAATTAAAATTCATTATGAATCGAAATCATGAGATTCTAAATAGGCCATAAAAGTTTTAAATAATAATTTTCTTATAAAATACTATTTGGGTTCTTATATTTTAATAGTTGTTCAATTTTAATTCATATAATTTTATTGGTCCAATTTTAGTCTCTATTAATTTATTTTTGGTTATCTATTAGTATTTCTATGGTAAATTTTGGCATCATATTTATATATTATATTTTAATGCATGAAAATTATTATTATGTTTCAAAGATGTATGAAAATTATTATTATCATTTAATAAATTTTGTGAGAATAAGATTTATTGAAGGACAATTTTCAAATGTAATAAAACACGTCAACTTATTTTTAAATATAACAAAATATTATTGTCTGTAAGTGATAAAGATTATTAAACATCTATCAATATCTTTTGTTATTTATTACCTATAAATAATTATATTTTGTTATATTTAAAATATTTTTATTAATTTTACAACTGAAATTATTACCGTTCATTTTTCTTATATATATATATATATATAACGCTCTAAAATAGTGACTTAAATATAAAAGGCAACGAAATAATAATTCCGTTTTTTTCTAAACAGAATCATAATTACCGTATTAATTAAAACATGTAAATTAAATGAATAAACTGAAAAAAATATCTTTGACCCAAATGCAAAAGGTTCAACTTTTATATTCAATTTAAGTAATTTTCCCTATTTTCGGTTTTAGTTTCTAGCTTTTAAAAAATATATATATATATCAAATCCTCAAACTTGTATTGACTCGTATTTTAAACATTAAAGTCGTGTTTATATAGGGGAAAAAAAATCAATGAATGATGATCTAAAAAGCGAATTCAATCAATTATGCTTGTTGTTATTTACTATGTGTTCCGTATTTGTGTTGATATGGGACCCACAACCCAATTTATAACAAAAAAAAAAAAACACAAATTGATAGATAAACGGAGAGTGATCAATCTATTTGTGTTTCGAAATTACGTTATCGTTACCGTTACTATTAGTGTACTGTTACAGTAGGAGAAGTATGGATCTGTCACATTTACTCATGATATCAGTAAATGTGATATATTCATACTTCTAAGCAATCCAATTACGTTTGACATTCTGGCCCATCGTGATTGATTTATTAATGAAATTTCATTACAGTTATACTAATTTTTATTACAGATTTGTAAATGTGACCTAGATTTAAGGGAAAATAACTTTTTTTGGGTAAGGAGGTTTTCGAGCTAGTTTTCATTTAGTTTCTAAATTTTAAAATCTTACACTTTTAGTTCTTGAGTTCAATTTAGTTCCTAGGTATCAAGATTTACATTTATTAGCCTTGATCTTTCACTAAATACTCATTTATAGTCTTTAAGATTAATGTCAACTAATTAATTTAAAAGAATTAAAAATATATATATAGTTAATTAAGTTTAATTATTTTTTAATCACCATTAAAATGAAGTTTAAAACTTCACTTTTTAATCATTTTAAATTAATTAATTTACATTAATGTTAAACTCAAAGTGGGTGTTTAGTGAAAAATTCAAAGTTATAAGTGTCAATCTTGAAACTTGGAACTAAATTGAAATACAACTCATATCCTAAAGATAACATTGTAACATTTTAAAATTTATGAAGTAAAATAAAATTAAACTCAAAACTACTGTAAACGTAATACTTTAAAACTTAAAAATCAAATAAAAAATAGATCGAAAATTTAAAAATAGAAATTTTAAAATATTAATAAATAAAGGTCAAACGAGACAAATGAAAAATAATGATTTTAACTTTTTACCCATAGTTTTGTTATTGGTTCAACTTTCAACTTTTTATTTCTTGGTCTTTCAACTTTTAATTGTGTTGTCTTAACCCATTTTATAGGGTTTCAAACCATCAAATCCTTTATTGCCATATAATTTTATTCAAAATGCTTTTAGTAAGAATAACGTTTTCCAAGAGTTGAGTAAATCAAAATATAGACCTTGCATTAAAAAAAATCATCATCAAATCTAAAAATTTCCATTCAATAACGATCTCATTTTTTAATTTTTAATTTTTAAAATTTAAACATGTTTTCTTTCCATTTATCTATTCTGGTTTTTATTTATTTAAAGAAATTATTTGAATTTATGGTTAAATTCTAAAATTCAAAACAAGTTTTTTAAAACTATTTTCTTTTAGTTTTCAAAATTTTGTTTTAAAACATGAGTAAAAAATAAATGACAATATATGGAAACTTATAGGTGGAAATATTGTTTCTAAATTTAATTATTGAAAAGAAAAATAAAAATCAAATATTTATCAAACGAGGACTAATGTATTAGATATGATTTCAAATATTCGTTCATAGACATTTACTCCATAGACAAATAAACAACAGAAAAGTGTCAACCTTAACTTCGAATCAAATCCTTTATTAATACATGTATATATAAAAAAGAGTGATACACATTATGAGTGAAAATTACAATTATATTTATGAACTTTAAGCCATGTTCACTTCCCATGTTTACTTCCCCGTAAACGTAACCTATCAACCCTAATATAAAAAGTGGGGTCCATTTAATTACATTCGCATAAAACTAGTTAACAATATTATTTGAATTATGAAAAATGAAAAAAAAAATCATTCCAATTGCTACAATTTTGATTACGAAGTAGTAAACATGACCTAAGTTGTAACTATATTCCCAAGATCTTTTTTCGTGACTAACTTATATAAAAAAATTTCTTAACCAAACTAGCATACAATTGACCTCATGGTCAAAGGGTTGTTTCTTCCATCCCACACATGACAAAAGAACGTTATGATTCAATTACGTCTCTCAACGTTTTTTTTAAGTAAAAAAGTACACAATAGGAGATCGAACCTCTAACTTCTAAGAAAGGAGATCATACCTATTTTGTCGAGTTAAACTCACTTTAACAATTATGACTCTCAACATTAAACCATATTTTAGCGGAATCTAAAATTCTAAATCCTATTTTATTATGATTTTCAAAATAAATTTATATATATATATATTTTTAAAAAAGAATAAATAAATATTGATGGTAGATATAATATTAAACTTCTGTTAATATGTCAATAATTTTTTTTAGATATTTTTAAAATTTTATAAATTTAATGTTGACATAAGAGATGAATCAATATTTCTATCAACATTTTCATAAAATTAAGATATTAATGTTTTCTTCTACGTCGACATTTTAAATTTTGATGAAGAAATAATAAAAAAAAAAATGAAATGATGATTTATTTGTATAAAAATGAGAAGAAAATGGACGACAATAAAAAAAAAAAAGGAAAGTGGGGCCCAAGCGGGGTAGGGATGTAGGCAATCACGGAATCTATGCCCATACAGCTGGCATGCCGCGTGGGCGTTCTTTCCTCTTACTATCTCTCTCTCTCTCTCTCTCTCTCTCTTTTTTCCTTTCATTTTTTATTTGTCTTATTTATCCTTCAAAATTATCCATATAAATTTTACACACAAAATAATAATATTTTAAAAATCTATCACTTTCAAATTATTATTTTCAAATTCTTCTATTCTTGATTTTATTTTTTCAGTCCAATCATTCAGTTTCTCCATGTGAGAGAGAGTATGTCACATTATTTGCACCATTTTTTTTAAAAGATGCATTATTTGAACCATGTGATTAATAATGTTCCATTATTTCTTATTACACTATTCCCCCCCCCTATACATTTTTTTACCTTCTTTTTCTCGTAATTAAAATTGACGTAATTATAATAATTATAATGGATCTCAATCACAAAAATAATTTGATTGATTTTAATCACGATTATTTAGTCACTTTACAAATGTAATTTGATTACGATTGTGATTGTTTATTTTGTATTGTCTTTTTACTATGACCGTTTAGGGTCAATTCGTAACAATATTTGTAATGATAATAATAATTGTGACAATTCATAGTTCTCCTACTGTAATATTAATAGTATTCATAATAGTAAACAGTAACAATAATGTTGTCTAATGACAAAAATGGACAAATATCGTTATCAAGTATCTGCAAAAAAAAAAAAAAAAAAAAAAAAAAAAACTAGTAGATTCCATATAATTTTCAAGCGCAATTGAATTGATCACCCTCATCTCTGCAATCAGATTGTGTTTATTGATTGCATATTTGACAATGGACCCCACATTCTATTACAATTACGAGACACTGTTAAACAACGAGAAACACAATTAAATGGAGGACTACTTTTCAGATTGTCATTGATGGATTTTGTTTTCCCTGAAATAAACATGGTCTTAATCTCTCTAACTTCTCATTTTAACATTGAAATCAATAATACAAAGTTTATACTAATTAAGCTATCCAAGCGTTACAGAAACGAAAAGAGAGAAAAGAGATAATTTTTTAATTTCTTTTTATTTAGAATGTCATATCATTATTTACCATAAAAAAATTACTTCATAATTTCTTTAAACTTATTCTTAAAATCTTGTGAACTAAAAACATGTTCAAACAAATATGAAAATTCAATATGTTAAAATACTATTAAAGTCTTGATTACTTGAGTCATGCCTCAAGTTGGTATCATTAGTTGTATCATAATTGTTATACATGTAAGAGATAAAAGTTTCTTTAAATCTCTTATTCATATGTGATGTAATAATTATATATATATAGAGTAAATGAATGAAACTGCATACTAATAACTTATATTTCTTAACTCACCACATTTAATAGTAATGATGATTGAATTTATATACTTTATTAGTCATATTAGTTGGCTCAAACATAATTTAATTGATAAAAAATATGAAGATTGACCTAATCGACCATGAAGGTAAATCACTCTTGACGTATTTGAATTATAATATTATAGCATTAAAAAAAAGTATATTTAAATAAAGACTCGATTATTCTATTATCAAAATATCATATATATATATATTTATTTATTTATTTAATGAGTCATAAACATCTTAAACGAGGAAAGTAGATCTAATGATTTATGAGGGATTGAAGGAGGAAAATAAAATATTGCAATAGTGAAGATCCAAAACACATAAAATAAAATCCAAAAACCAATTTAATTATTTATTAAAGGAAATTAAACTTTTTGTTGAAGAAAATAAAAGGACACGTGTCAATTCTTAAACTGCCAACATGTATGTGAGCTGGAGATCTTCAACGCGTATTCGGCGGTCTTCATCGTACGCGTGATACGGTGCCGTTTGGACATTGGCAAGCACGCGCCGCCTCCCCACCGCCACCGCCAGCGGGCTGACTCAAGCATAAAGCATGATTACGTATGCAGATCAATTAGGTCAAAATTATAATAGGTAAATTTTTTCTATAGTTTCTATTTCGTCCTAAATTTATAAATATTACTTTATTTTTTAATTATACTTTTAATTTTAAGTTTTGAATTTGATTTCCATTTAAATCTTACATTTTAAAATGTTATAATTTTATATTTTAGATTTCAATTTTATCTTTATTAAGTACTCACTCTAAACTTTAGTATTAATATTTACTAATTAATTTAAAATAATTATAAAGTGAACTTTTAGAATTAGTTTTAATAGTAATAAAAAATAGCAAAAACTTAAGTGATTATAATTATTTTAAATCTCTTAGATTAATTAATAAACAAGAATACTAAAAATTAAAAGTACATATTTATTGAAAAATTGAGGTTAAAAATATATATCTTAAAATCTAAAGGTCAAATTGAAACAAAACTCGAATTTTAAAGATAAAATTGTAACACTTTAAAATTTAGGGACTAAATTGAAATCAGATTCAAAATTTAAAGACAAAATATATAATCTTTTAAAACTTAGAGACCAATTAAAAACTCTTTCAATTATTAAATTTAGTGATTACAAAATATATACATATTACTTTAGTCAATACAATTCGATATGGATAAAAAATGGATTAGGTTGTTTTAATTTTAGATTTTGATTTTAACAGTAGTTGGCTAAATATCAATGTGATGTGATAGTGATACATTAATTGAAATATAACTTAATAGATAAAATATCAAATTTTAACCTATTATTAGATCACTCTACTCTCAATTTTTTATTTGATGTGATATATATGATCTAAAAATTCCAAAAATTGAAGAATTTAGACATTTGAAAAAGGGTTCAACCTATTGTTGTATTTACAATAGGTTGGCTTTTTAGTCCTTAATGTCAGTTTAATTAATTAATCAATTAATTAATTAATATTTTAATGATAACAAATCTAAGTTGATTTATTAATGGTTTGAACGTTTTGAAGTGTTTATTGCTTAGGCCTCAGAATACGATTTTAACATAATTTGAATAACTCAAATTTTAAACGAAGAAGATATGATCGAAACAATTTTAATGGAAGAATACCAAACTAATGACATGGCTGAATTTTTTTCTCATGAAAGTGAAGGAATTAAAAGGTACCACTTGGAGTAATGAAAAGAATGACACATGGCGACTTTTTGATTTTTAGATTGATATAAGAAAATGAATTTAATATTATTTTATGTTTGTATCTAACAACTAATTTTTGATATGTGGTGTGCTTTTGCTTTTGTTGGGTTTTAAAAGAAATATATATTATTATATTATTTTTTGTTTCTGTTTAATGGCTAGTTGATTAAGAAAGAAAAACCTCATGTATTGATTTTTCATTTACAAGATCTAACGACCCAAATTAAATGTGATTTTCATCAAATTCTCTCTCTTTTTAAACACTTCATATTCTCCAAAATTAAAACAACAATTAGTTTTGTCTTTTTATTAGCCAACAAAAGCATAGCTCAATTGGCATAGTGTTCCTACTATCTCCTCCCACACTTTAATTACAATACTTTTCCAAAATAATTTGTTCTCCCTGGTGGAAGGCATAGGTATGAAACTATTGTTTAATTAAATTATTTTAAAAAAATATATTAATTTACTTAATTGGATCTATTTAGTAATTTTTTTAATTAGTTTCAAGAAATTCTATTCACCCATTTTATCCTCCAAAAATATACATGATAACTTAAAAGATTAAGTTATATATAAAAGGTCAAGTCAAGAACTCCATATATGGACAAGTATTATATTGAACAAATTAATATCAAAATATACTAAGAAAACTAATATATAAATATATAAATCATTATTTGAAAAAAAAAATATATCAATATATATTAATGTGTTCAAATTTATCTTTATACAAATATCAAAATGAACTAAGAAAACGAATGTATAAATATATAAATCGTTATTTGAAATAAAACAAATTAATATCAATATATATTAACGTGTTCAAATTTATCTCTATACAAATTTGTGTTCCGATTAAAGTTTTGATGCCACTATTTGATGATATTATACTTGTTTGGATGGCTAACATACATGTGGGAGGAATTTGAATCACGAGTTTTTTAGTTTTCAGTATATACGTATGTCAGTTGAGTTAAACTCTTTTGACTGATAGTGATCGCACAGAGATAGTGGTGGTAGCTGTAAGAGATGGTCACGAGTTGGTCGTCAGTGAGGATAGTTGAAGATGATTGTTGGAAGTTTCATTAGAATAGATTGTCGATTGTGGTCAACAAAGGTGCACGACAGAGGGTGGTGATTAACCATTAAGCTATCATCACCCTCCGTCGTGCACCTCTGTTAACCATTTTGATAATTTTAAGAATTATATAAATTAGGGAGAGAATAACCATTAAGCACAACAAAAGCATTTGTAAGAAAGTTAATTTCAAGTGCTTCTCTCGAACCAACTTATTTCATAATCTCTCTCGTTTTTCATACTATAATCTCATTTTTTTAAAAAATTATTTTGAGTAGTTGTCAAGTACTCTATTTTTTTTAAAAAAATAAAATATTTACAAAATTAAACTAAGTACATTCTTAAAGTTTTCGATATGCCACGACTTCCATAGCACAATATTATACCTAAAGAAGAAATGAAAGGTGCTTTATACTTCATTTTAGAATTAACTGCTTTTTTTAGGTTATTTTTTAAAAGTTTAGTTACAAATTTAGTCCCTAAATTTTATGATTTATGTCAGTTTGATTTTCAAAGTTTAAAAATATTTAATAAGTTTGTAAATTTTCAATTATATGTAAAATTCTAAAATTAATTTATACATTAATATAAATTTGAGTTTTCAATCTAATAAAACCATAAATTTTAAATTTGATGTCTAGTAAAATTATGAATTTTTAAAAAGTTTAAAAGTTTAAATACTAAATTTGTAATTTCGAAAATTTAGAAACTAAATAAACAAAAAAATTCAAAATTTTGGGATTACATTTGTAACTTTATCATATTTTTATTTTTATTTTTACAACATATTCACATATCATATTTCCTTGCATACAAATTATTATTGTTCTTTAACTAATTTCGATGAGAATTAAGGACTAGATTTAATCTTCATTAAAACTTAAAAATAGGTCAAAGTTTGGAGACAAAGATTATATTTTATTATAAGGTTTATTTTGGTTCTCATACTTTCGTCATTGGTTCATTTTAGTCTTTATACTTTTAAAATATTTATTTTGATCTCTATATTTTCAACCTTTATTCATTTTGGTCTCTATACTTTAAAAATGTTCATTTTTATCCTCGTATCGTTAACTTTTGTTCATTTTGTTTCGTATACTTTCAAAAAATGACTATTTTGGTCCTTTCATTTTCATTTTTATGGGACCAAAATAGTCACTTTTTAAAGTTCAAGGACAAAAAAGAACCAAAATTAAAAACACAAAAACCAAAATGAATATTCTGAAAGTAGATGGACCAAAACGAACCAAAGCTGATACTTCACGTGAGACAAAGAATCATGTATCAGATACCGATACTTCCTAGATATGTATCTGACACGCGATTTGACGTAACTATTTCTACGCGTATCTTTTTTTAAAGAAAAAAAACAAGCAATTCATCTAATCTTTTCCAATCTAAAACTAGGCAACCTATTTAAAAAACTCACTACTCGAGTCTAAAACTTAAAAGGAAAAAAATACATAAAAGACCAAACCCTAGAATCATTTAATTTTTATCTTCACATTTGAGTTCTCACAAAGTCCACCAAAATATAAATTATTTGTATATCTTCAACAATTCAATAAAGAAGTTCTTCGTTTATCTTCATACTTCTCCCTCTAATCTTCTTCTTCTTTGTAGTATGAACTACTTTTCTATTGCATTTTATTAACTATTGTACTTCAACATCTTAGATGTTGTTTTTTTGTATTGTATTTTAGTGTTTGTATTCTATTTTGTGCTATTGTTATTAACTTGTATGCTAAATTTATGTATAACTTAGATTTTTTTAAGAAAAAGAAAATGTAATTTCAATGAATCAGTATCTTCATTTTTTTAGAAATATATATAATTAAAAAAATATATAAAAAAATGACGTATCCTTAGACATATCTATATCTTAGTTTTTTAGGAATTGACGAATCGCCATATCTGATCGTATTCATATTGTTTAATCGTATCTGTATTTGTGCTTCATAGACATTATAAAAATAAAGGGATCAAAATGAATATAATATTTAAGCTTTTATAATAATTCTGAAATTATTATTATTTTTTTAAAAATTAACTATTAAGAAAAGGAAAAAGTAGTATGTCTTTTGGAAGCGCTTGATATATACAATTAATACGGATCCGTCGTTATCGTGCTTGGAAGAAATGAGGTGGAGGGTTGGTGGGTCCCACACTACACGACATTTTTGCCGTCAAATAGGAGAAGTGGACCCCACATGCACCAACGAGGCTCGTGGCGGGTCCCTTCTTCCACGTGTCGTCATTTCCAGCCCCACCATTGCCAAATAATGCCCACACTCTGACAGCGTGTCCCATGCCAGGTGTCTCATTCATAATTTCATACACATTTTTTTTCCGGATTTGTCCTCTTCAATTTATTTATTTTCACTATTTCAATTCAAAATTACACTCAAATATATGGCAAAAATTAGGTGTCTTTGTCAAAATTCAAAATTATTTATGTGTGTATATTATAAAGAAATTGGTTGGATAAATTTGAGCAATACATGTGGAATAATTCATCATCATAAAATTTAAGATTCAAAATAATTGCCTTTCAAAAAGAAAAAAAAAGATTAAAAAATGATTTAGTTTTCAATACAGTTTTGATATTTTGTGCATTATAAGAATGTTGAAATGTTAACGTGATGGGATAGTTTTTTTTTTTTTAGTTAATAAATAAATAAAAACAAACAGAAATGATTACAAAGACATCTAAGTCATATCAATCTCAGCCAAATAACAAATCCAATTAGGAAAATTATTCTACAAACAATAAAAATTATCTCCATCTGCGGCCCATTGCCACCAAAATTTGAGAATGTTGAATATGTCAAAACTGAATTATCCATTATGTTTTATATATAAAATGTCTTCCACCCTAGATTTTCACTAGGGATAACACCTCTTCCTTTTCTGTCAACAATTGCATTGTTATCATATTATCCAATTTTATCACCTGAGGCGACTGCACAACCGAACTCATTGCCCTTAACCCAACAACAATCACCTGAGTCTCACACAAATAAGACATCAGACGAACCTTGTATAGTCTTCCCTCCTACGATAATGATTGTACCCTTATGATTGCAAAACACCCAATTGATACCGCCCTGACACTCGATTGGGAGCCAAGTGTGAGCCCTTGATTTCTTTTTCCTCCACTTAAGTCTAAGGTGCATTAAACAATCACTTGAGCCAAGGAAGTATGATACTTGGATCTTGGAAGGCAAAAATTCTTCTAAGTATTGGGAGGAAAATGTTGGAATGCAAAAGTTGGAAGCATAGTATGTTGGAGTCAAACCTTTTGCTAAGTGTTCAAACTATGTTTTGAACCTAGGAAATATTATAGGAGTAGCACATGCGTTGGGACTATGTGGTGAAGAGAAGAAGGAGTTAAGTTTGTTGGATGCATGACCCCTTTGAAGCTTGAAAAATTTGACTAAGTGTTAATGAAGAAGGAGTAGGAATGAATCCTTGTCAAAAGCATGGATATGTTCAACTCATCAAACTTTGGAAATACTTAGAAGGAAGGAGTAGGAATGAATCCTTGTTGAAAGCATGGACATGTTCAACTCATCAAACTTTGGAAATACTTAGAAGATTGAGAGGAACCAACCTTGGATCATAGGAGGTTAGTTTGGACGCATAGAAGGATATCCTTGGACAATATATTGGTACATGAGAGATTAAAAACATCTACCTTAAAGTGAGTTGCACCAAGTAACCCTAGCAAGAATCCTTGAATGCATGGTCTGCATATCATCTTAGGTCTTTTACTTAGAATTATGAAGGTTGTTAGGTAGAATATGCGTCAATCATGTTAGGAATTCATGAGAAAATGAGCTTGCATCGATCAGCATGATTGAGTCTCAGCTAACCTGTTATTTTGCGTTATTATGCGTTCAATGTTCTATTTTTGTAGCTAACGCAGGAAATGAACGCAAACGTGAAAATCATACCACCGCATACGGAGAAACACTCCATCGCAAAGGCAAATGCATCGATCAATGCATGGATGTTGCGATAATTTGTCATATGCGTCCATCGCATGGGAGTTGCGCTCGTCAAGCGACTGTGGTCATCATGTAGAGTTGCGGTATTAAGCGAATGCGATCATTAAATGATTGTGGCTACCCGACAACGCATTCTAATGGGATCAACGCAAGGTTGGTGGAATGAATGCATCAACGCATCTACCTCGAGAAAAACTAAAAGATGATGTTGACATTTCACCTACCACGCCGTTAGTGGCAGAGTTTCAGAAAGGACTAACACGCCGAACATCAGACTCAGAGCAGTCCAATTAATGTTGTCGGTGACCTAAACTCTATAAATAGAAGCCGATGAGCTGAAATTCAAGGGATCCAAGGTTTTCTCTTGAGGTTTGCCTAGGGCGGATCCTTGCGGTCCAGACGAACGCGTGAGAAGAAGTTTGAGAGTTCTTCACCTCCTTCATCCATTCCGAGTGACGATCGGAGCCTTCGATCGGAGCTAGATCTCGAGAGAGTGTGTTCCTCCACCTATCCATGGCACCACCGACAACCTTGACACACCTCCGCTAGAAGCAATTCTTTGCTTCCAACCGGTCATTTCATTTTTCCTTTCCCTTCTTATATTGTATTGTATGACATTTTGTGATTAAGGAATTAATACAATTTATTTTCAATGCATTTCTGTGTTTCCTTCGACTCCATCTCCATTTTCTCTACTTAGCATCTTTACTTTCATTGCAAAACTTAGTAAGACTGCTAGAGTATCGCATACTTAGTCGTGTGGATTAGAAATATGAAGCATGTAGCAAACCACCGAGAGGTGTGCATTGCGTGAGTGTGTGAGAAAACCTTATTTTCTTAGTGTGAAGCTACGGCAACGCCTGTCTATAGGCTACACAATGCTTGTCTATGAGTAAAGTCAACAACAACCAACTGCCTGGTAGGGTAAGTGGTTGGTCGCATTAAGCAATGTATGCATTGTTCATTAGAGATAGGAATAATCTTGCTCAATCAAGTTCATGTGGTTACCTTGTCTTATGTATGCGCCCATCACACCTTTAGAGCTGCTCGAGAGAGAGTCTAAAGAAAGAACCTAATGACTCGAGAGAGCTAGGTTAGAATCGATGCTCGAGAGGGCTAGATTAGGTTTGCATAAGCAAGAATGGAGACTTAGGAATAAGCTCTATTTGTTATTACACAACATATGCACCCTACGGAGAGGACAATGGTTACGTCCAGGAAGTAGGATATGGTGGCTGTATGCGGTCATCTCGACATTTATGCATACACACCGCATACGTCCTAGAATTAGGTTTTTAGTGTGTGTAGCATGATCGCATAGCTTGCTTTGACTAAGGTTGCCCTTGCGGTCACTCTTAAGGGTTGCAATGAAATCATCTCCGCATTTTATCTATTTTTCTATACATTTATTTCATGTCAAGTGTTGTCGTATCTTTACCTCTCATGCATATTCTCATTACGTTGTCTGTTAGATAGGAGTAAGAGTAGGATTAACTTTGCGACTCCTCCAACATTCTTTTATTTAACCGTCGCATGCACATCACCGCATACATATAGCTACAAGTCCTTGTGTTCGACCTTGGATTACCTGAGAAACTTGCGTTCCAGTTATACTTGGTGTGAGCATAAGAAAACTTGTGGCAGGACGCATGGTCATCGTATACATTCATTAACGCATTATCAGTCCAACGCATGATCATCGATGCATGACTATCAATGCATATCTTAGGAACATGCATCGCATACCGCGTCCATGGGATTTTGGTTGTCAAGTAAAATTGACTTCTACTTTCCCGCCATTAATGTAGGTCACCTTTGGGTGCATACTAGAGATGAAAAAGGGTGGCATTGGATGCAAGATCTCAAGGAGTTAACCTTGGTATCTCTTGGACGCATGAAGAGCACTTTGGACCCCTACATGAGTGAAGAATAAGATGAGGTGCTCCGGGCAAGGGTGTCTTCTTTTAAAGTGCACCAAACATAAGGGTCATTAGGAGAAGGTAAGCTATTTTGTGCGCATTGGGAGAAGCATGCGTTGAACTTGAAGGTAACATATGTTCAAGGAAGGTGGGGGATGCGTTGAGATCAAGGTTGCTTGGGTAGCAAGGCCAAATTGACAGCTAGAAAGTGTAGGTAGCTAATTCGAAGGAAGTTTTGACTAAAGTCCAAGTAGGAGGTGGCCGCCTACGGAGCAAGGAAAAATCATGAAGAAACGAGTGAAGACACCTAAGTGTGTATATTGGATTATGCATGCTGAAGACACCCGAACATGCAAATAAGGAGGAGCTGGCACAAGAAGAAAGAATTGGGACTAGTATAAATAGAAGGAAAGAAAGGCTCAGCTCTTCCATTCTACTCGTGCAAATTCAGTTTTTCTTGAGCCAAATTAAAACTATTTGAGGGTAGAAAGAGGTATGGGCTGCCAAAAATTTGGAGGACAAAAAGGTTGAAGAAATTTAAAAATAAGAGAGGAAGGTCTGGCTGGACGTATAGGAGGCAGAGTAGCCCCAGCCTATGCACAAGGTCGCTTGCCGCCCACACTGTCCGCGCATCCTTCGCATGCTCATCGCCTTGGCACCAACTTTGCCTGTGCGCAGTGTATTATCGCACACCCTCGAGGGGCACAACAAATGCATAAGGGAGCGGTCTATTAGGATTGATACCCTAAATCTTTTTTTTTCGTAGTTTGTAAATTTGTATAAATAAATTAATATTAATAAAATAAACGTTATTTTATTTGTGCATTAACTCAATCCCATAAACTAAGATCCTAGGTTATTTTAAATAACTTAAACATGTATGCGGTTGACATACAAGTGTATCATGTTTAAGTAATAATTTAAATGGTCTGTAGTAAATGGATAAGATTAGGTGCCTTATCCGGGTCACACTATAGATACGACCCATTTTGTAATTGTTACAATTTTCATAAAGTGTTAAAAACGATTTGATCCTAATCATTCATGTGGAGACATGTGAGTAGAGGTATCCTATATAAAGAGTTTCTATAAGACCAGACCGCAAAATGATTAGTACTTCTTTATAATGCTATTACTTGAAACGACTTACATTTCATTAGGATGACCATAGATAATCTGACCTTTTATCCTGAGTGAGTTATAAACTTCTACCTATGAGGGAAATCCTTTGATTTGTATGGGTGAGAGTGACCAGGTTTGTCGACTTAATATGCCTATCGTTTTTGGGATTTCTCCGAGTGAGGAGCTGGGAACACAGCTATATAAGATGAAATACACTTATTCTCGGTCATAAGGAAAGTAAATGAAGTGCTTCCTTAAGGGTCGACTCTGGGTTTGGAGCAATGATTGCCTTCACCCTCTCATTGGCCAAAGAGGGGTCTAGTTTATAGTTGGACTATAATCAATTGTTTATTAGAGAGATCAGTGGTACTTAAGAAGTTAAATGTAACTATAGGGGTAAAACGGTAATTTGACCCAACTTTCGTTATGAGCAATTCATGAAAAGTCAACTTACTGTCAATTGGTTATATCTATGGACACGGTATTATATCTGCAGTGCAAAGAATGCAACTGTCGGTCTTTAGTGGAGTAATCAGAAGTTAATAAATGTTGATTAATCTAATTAAAAGTTTAATTAATTAATCCTGTATCATTGGAGCTTCTAATTTGTAGGTCCATTAGGTCTTCTTATTAGCCCACTGAGGATAAAACAAGGAATTAATAGTTTTGAAATAACTTAAATTGTTCAAATTATTTAACGGAATCTTTTGTATTAATGTGATTAATATAAAGTATAATGTATATTGATACATTATAAAGATAGTTACTTGTGAATATGTATAATAACTAATACTATATATAAGGGATTTAACATAATGCATATTGATACATTATAATTATGAATGTGATTTTATAATCAATAAGAGAAATAAACATTTGAACGAGATTCAAATTGTTATAATATATATTGATACATTATAATATATAATTAATTATAAATATAATTTATAATTACTATGATATGAGAGTGATATATTTGAATAAGATTCAGATATTAATTATATGAATATGATTCATATAAATACTATAGGTTAAAATTTAATGTGAATATGATTCATATTAAAACTATAGATTATGTGAGATGATGCATTTTGAATATGATTCAAATGAAATTAAATATATGATATTTAATTATACATTAATTAATTGTTAATTAATGTTATATATATATATATAAAATGTTAAAATAACTCCCATTTGGGATTTATTAGACATAAAAAAATGAGGGAGTTATAAGATTTCTCTCCCTCGTTCATTATCACACAAACATGTAGAGATCAAATCCCAAGCGGAAGCGTGTGAATGCCTTACATCTCGAAAATCGATTTTTGAATAAACAAAAACAGTGTTATAAAACAGAACATATGAAGGATAAACGTATGAAATAACATGTTTTAAAGAAGAGAAACTAAGAGAGAATCATCCTTACTTTTGAAGATTCTCGAGATCCACGAAAAATTCTCTCAATCTTGGCACAAACTTCTCCTAAATCGAACTTGAACATGACCACGAGAACAACCTTGTTATTTTTAAGGGTTCTAATAGAAGGATAGGTGGTATCCAACTAATTGGAAGAGGTAGAGAGATTTCTCTCAGAGAGTAAAGAGAGGATTTGTGTTTTAGTGGCTAGGGTAAATCTCACCCAAAATCAATTCTTGTCTTAAAAGGGCTATAAGGAAGAATTTATATGGAGAAAAGTTAACCTCTTCTCCAAGTCTTTCCAAATTTATCCTTGTGCTCAGTTAATTAAACAACATTTATTTAATTAATTAACATATTAATTAAATAAATATCTATACATTAAATCCAATTTAATGTTGAAGGATCTCATACCGAGAGTTCCATGAGCGTGTTCAGATCGCTCCGATTTCATAGTGACCGAAATATAAAAGATATACATTCAACACATACAGATATGCACATAAATCTAATTATCGACATGCTCAGAACAAAATAAATAACAGGGAAATGGTTCAAACTTCTGAACCCAATGCAGCGGAAACCCTCCAACAGATCTACCAATACCTGATGGGTATGTCAACTGCAATAGCACGATCAATACAAATACGAACACTGCAGCGGGGATGACACCACCACTAATGAAACCCGTGTATCCTTGGAGTGAAAACCCAAAGAGTGGGTTTTGGTGAGTTTGGTAGAGGATGGAGGACAATGAGTCGTGTAGACGATAAGCAAGTGGGAGATAAAACAGTGCTATCATATAGCAGAAATGCTTGTTGCATAGAGAAGCTACACGATCATGTAGGATTAGCTGAACGATCGTTTAGGAAATGGTATACGATCGTTTAGCTAAATGGGCACATTATACGATCGTTTAGAAAAGCTATCCGATTGTTTAGGCAATAGTGTGCGATCGTTTAGGTGCGAGGTATATGATCGTTTAGACGGAGAACGCTATCACATAGGCTCTTAAGCGATCGTTTTGAATCACCAACGCGCGCTTCACGAATTCTTTTTAGGCGACTGAACATCTACCAAAAATGAAAACATTTTTCATTTTAACCCATCGGTTACCATAACCAACGCTGCCCACTAACCTTTGTCCGAACGTGGAAAAAGGATTAATTATCATATAATTAATCAATTAAATAATTAATAAATATAATCATATTATATTTATATCCTATAGTTTGATATCACATATCTACTATAGTATTTTCTCCTTTACTTGATATAAATCATATTTATATCTAATTTCCTCCAAAATAATGTATCTCATACATTTAGCAATTATATCATATATAATTAACTAGTCCAATTATATCATATATAATCGAACTTCCTCTTGTCAATCTGAACATTTCAAATTAACCCAAATACTGGTTCTCGACTTTTATCCAAGTTATCCAGGGGACCTAATAGACCTGTGGCTTGAAACTCCAACGGTACGTGAATAGCTGACTAAACTCTTTAGCCATGAGATCCACCATCCGTTAACTGTCAGTGATTCCACTAAAGACTAGCAGCTGAACTCTTCTTACCACAGATATATTTCTATGTCCATCAGATATAACCAATCATGAGTACGATGACCCTTCACAGATGCTCGTAAGTACAGTTGGGCCAATTTACCATTTTGCCTCTGTAGTTAAATCTCACTCCTTAAGTACCACTGATTCCTCTAATGAACAATACTACATAGTCCAACTATGTGTGAACACCTTTCGGGCCAAGAGAAGGTATGTGGCGCCATATCATTCAAGCCCCGGAATTAGCCCTTAAGGGAGCCATCTATCTACTTACTCCTGCCTCGGGGAAGGAGTGAATTCCATCTTGTGTAGCTGAGTTCCCAGCTCCCAAATCAGACGAATCCCCAAAATGGTAGGTTTGAATCGGCGACCTGGCCATTCCCATCCATACAAATCAAAGGACCACCCTCAATGGCAGGAGTTCCCAACTCACTCAGGATTGAGGTCATGTTACCTATGGTCATCCTAGTGAAGTGAAGTCTCTGTTTTGAACGGTGTTATATAACGAGACATTAACACTTCGTGGTCAGGTCTTATACAAACTCTTTGTATAGGATGCCCCCGCTCGCATGTCCTCAACATGAATGATCAGGATCAGACCATCCGTGACAAGTCACAATACTTGTGACCATTCCACAAAGTGGGCCGCATCTGTAGCGTTACCAGGATAAGGTTTCCCTCCTATATTCATTTACTACAGACCATTTTAGTTATCACTCAAGACATGATCCACTTGTATGTCACCACATACATGCTTGAGTCACATACAGATAACCAGGGATTTTATGTTTATTGGTTTGTGGTAAAGCAAATAAAACAATTAACCGAGCAAAATACAAGATGTGAAGTAAATATCATATATTAACAACACAAGTGTACGTACATACTGTTTACAAACGACAAGACACGAGACTTTAGGGCATCAACCCCAAGAAATGTATATATTTAATTAACATAAATAAACAACGAACATTTATGTGCACATTTCTATTAATTTAATTAATTATTTATTTATCAATCTAATTCAATTGAATTAAATATTTTGAATCTCATTCAAATATTTTTCTCTAACTTAATTTAATTTATAGATCACATCTATAATCAATTACACATTAATCATATTAATATACAGTTTCCTCAAATTGATTTGAATAATATAAATAATTCATCTTTAATATCCTTTAGTGAGTTAACAAGGGAACCTGGTGGACCTGCAAATTAGAAACTCCAACGATATGAGATTAATTGACTAAATTCAATAACTAAATTAATCTATATTAGTTAACTGTGGGTATACTCCGCTAAGACCCATAATTGCATTCTTCTCACTGCATATATTTCTGTGTCCACAGATATAGATCAATAACAACAAGTTAGTCCTTCACGAGTGTTCATAACATCAACTGGGTCACATTACCGTTTTACCATTGGATTGCCTCTGTATCCTTAAGTACCAGTGCTCCTTTAATGAACAACTTATTTGTGGTCCAACCAACAAACAAAAACCCCTCTTGGACTAATGAGAGGGTAGGGCTCTTTGTTCATGTCTCGAAGGTACCACTTAAAGGAACACTCATCTATTTACTTTGAAGTCGGGAAGGAGTGAATTCCATCTTGCTTTATTATGTTTCCAACGCCTCATTTGGTCTTGTCCCTAAAATGATAGGCTTATTGAGTCGGAAAACTTGCCACTCTTACCTATACAAATCAAAGGACAATCCCTTTGTGAACAAGAATTCATAATACACTCATGATTAAGATTAAGTTGCCCAGGTCATCCAATTAAAATATGAACCAAACTAGTTAACGACGTTACATTTAGTGGTTACTATTTCGTAGTCCGATCTTATGCAAAGTCATTGCATAGGATACTTCCATTCACATATCACCTACACGAACGATTTGGGTCATTGCGTTTATATCAAATACAAAGTGAGCTGTATTCATAGTGTCACCAGGATAAGGTTTCCAACCTTATCCCTACATTATAGACTCTTTAGGTTGTTTCTTGAACATTGACCCCAATATGTCTCCACATACAGATCAAAACTCACAAGGCAACCTTGGATGTTAGTTTATTGGATTTAGGGTTATTAAGAAAAAATACAATACAATACATAATCAATAACATTTATTGAATTAACATCGATAACTCTTTATTGATGACAATCAATTGATAACATTTATTATCTACGAGTTTTAGGGCATAAAACCCAACAAGATACATACACAGAAAACTCAATGAGTTGAGAGTTTGTTTTTGGTTTTGTCTTTTGTAGTAAAGGTTACAAAGAAGACAGTATAGAACTCTTTGAGTATCTCTATAAAAATTACTCACTGAATCCCCTACCTCCACAAAACCACAAGGATCCCGCAATCCATTGTTCCTTGTCGGAGAATAGCAAGGAAGCCCGAGTAGTGATGTTCACTATTCATTTGTACGAGGGAGATTAAACTCGAAGTTATTGGGGACTTAGAGAGGAATTATCGTGAGAAGGGATCTTCAAGTGTAAGTTCTTCTTGAACTCATTTCTATTTCACAGTAGTATGTTTGTTTTGGTGTTTATTCTGTCTTTTTCTTCTCTGTATTTCACATTTTAAAAATTGAATTCCAAATGCATGACGTTCACGCGCTTCTGTGAGGAATTCGATTCTTTCACGCATAGCACCCATGCATTGACCTGCCACATGCTTAACCCGACGCACGCCATGCATATGTGCGCCCTAGTGCCTTAGCCTCTATTGCACGCACCTGTGCGGTGCCCAATTCCCTCTGTAGGGATTGAAACCCGAGCGGAAGCACGTGAATGCCGTGCATCTCAAAAATCGATTTTTGAATAAACAAAAACAATGTTCTAAACATAGAACATATGAAGGATAAACATATGAAATAATATGCTTTGGAAAAAGGAAGCTAAGAGAGAACCATTCTTACCTTTGAAGATTCCCCAGCTCCACGAAAAATACTTTCAATCTTGGCAAGAACTTCTTCTAAATCGAACTTGAATACGACCAGAGAATAAACATTGTTATTCTCAAGGATTCCAATAGAAGAATAGGTGGTATCCAACTAATTGGAAGAGGGAGAGGTAGAAAGATTTCTTTTAAGAGTAAAGAGAGGATTTGTGTTTTGGTGGCTAGGGTAAATCTCACAAAATAAAATTCTTGCCCTAAAAGAACTATAAGGAATAATTTATATGGAGAAGGGTTAACCCGTTCTTCAGGTCTTTCCTAATTTACCCTTGTACTTAATTAATTAAATAATGTCTATTTAATTAGTTAGCATATTAATCAAATAACCATCTATACATTGAATACAATTTAACATATATATTTAATTAACATGAATAAACATCATATGTTTATGTGCATCACCTCTCTATAAATTTAATTAATTATTTATTTATGAATCTAATTCACTTGAATTAAATATTTGAATCTCATTCATATATTTCTCTCCAACTTAATTTAAATTATAGATCACATCCATAATCAATTACATTATAATCACATTAATATACAATTTTCTCAAATTGATTTGAACAATTCAAATAATTCCTCTTTAATATTATTTAGTGAGCTAACAAGGGGACCTAGTGGACCTGTAGATCAGAAGCTTAAAGGATATAAGATTAATTGGTTAAACTTATTAACCAAATTAATCAATATTCATTAACTGTGGGTACACTTCACTAAAGACCACAACTGCACTCTTCTCACTGCAGGTATTTCTGTGTTCACCATAATCCTTCTATTAAATAGGATTTTCTCTGCTTAATGGATAAGCATTTGTTACAAATGAGGAATTCTTTCTCATCTAAAATTGAAAATTGAGATGGGATACAATATATCTTTTTTTTTAAAAAAATTTATTTTTAGGTAGTGAACGACGTTCTTCCATTCATTCTATCCTATTCACAGGTACTTAACATTGATAGGGGAAAATTTTTGTACTTTCTTTTGTCCCAGTCCATGGTCTGAACAAGTTGTACATACACCCTAGTACATGTTCCTCGATGCTGAGGACATCCCCGAAGGGTGGGTGATTTGGTGACATTTCTGATTGGTTGTCTTGTGTTTCTAATAAGTTGTTTAATAGTTGACATGTTGAGTTGTATACATAATGAGTTGTTTAATAGTTCAATCATAACTGGATTCATGATGATGAATTACTTCTATTTTCGATATTAATAATTAATAGGATTAATAGTAATATTAAATATTATATTAACCCCGGGTGGACAACCCAGCGCGATGCCTTCTGCTGTACCTTCCCCCCCGGAGACCTGTGTTTTTGGTAAACAATCGCCCAGGCCTGGTCGCGACCCCTTTTGTGAGGAGGCACCCCTTCACCTGTGTCGATTTCGGGTATAGGTACCCTTTTGTTGAAGGTCGTTCGAGCTTTTCCTGGGAGTATAGCATGGGTTACTTCAGCACCGTCGCGCCTGGTACTCGAACATTGGCTCGAGAAATTTTGTCTACCCCTTCTTACCCTGAAAAAACAGGGGCACCTTGCGTCCTTGAACTGATAACCATCTTTCGGCTAACCTAGCCTCATTCGTCCCTCGGGACCAACAAGGGGTAGTACAGGAATATTCACCTGTTGTCCATTGACTACACCTTTCAGCCTGATCTTACGCCTTGACTCACCCTCCATGGACGAACCTTGTGGAGGAACCCTTAGGTTTTTGGGGCATTGGATTCTCACCAATGCTCGCATAGGTGCTTCCCTCTAAGATGGAACGCTCCCCTACCGATGCATTTTTACATCCTTCAGCTTTAGCAGATCGCTTAGCCGCCATCTTCGGCGCAAGAGCGCTCCATTATTGAGCTATTACGCACTCTTTCAAGGGAGACTTGTGCCACTAAGGAAGAGAAGGGGTTGCCGCTTATTCTTGTGATAGGACAAATGCCTAATTAATTTAATCAAAGTCAAGCTAAAACCTTTAAGGCTAGGGAAAGAAATTCCTGACCAATAACAACAAGTTAGTCCTTCACGAATGTCCATAACATCAATTGGGTCAAAATATTGTTTTACTCTTGGGTTACCTCTGTTTTCTTAAGTACCGGTGCTCATCTAATGAACAATCTGTTTATGGTCCAACCAATAAACATAAACCACTCTCGGACCAATGAGAGGGTAGGGCTCTTTGTTCAAGTCTCAGAGACACCACTTAAGGAAACACTCATCTACTTACCTTGAAATTAGGAAGGAGTGAATTTCATCTTGTATTATTATGTTCCCAGCTTCTCACTTGATCTCGTCCCCAAGATGGTAGGCTTATTAAGTCGGAAAATTGGCCACTCTCATCCATACAAGTCAAAAGACAATCCCTCGTGAACAGGAGTTCATAATATACTTAGGATTAAGACTAAGTTGCCTTGGTCATCCAATTGAAATAAGAACCAAACTAATTAACGACGTTACATCTAGTGGTTACTATTTCGCGGTCCGCTTTTATGCAAACTCATTGCATAAGATACCCCTACTCCTATGTCACCTACACGAATACGTTGGATCATCGCGTTTGTATCAAATACAAAATGAGTTGTATCCATAGTGTCACCAGGATAAGATACCCAGCCTTATCCCTATACTATAGACCCTTTAGGTCATTTTCTGAACATTGATCCCTATATGTCTCCACATACAGTTCAAGACTCATAAGGCAACCTTGGATGTATTGGATTTATGGTTATTAAGATAAAATAGAAAACAACACAATAACATTTATTGAATTTACATCTATAACTCTTTATCGATGATGGTAAATTAATAATACGTACTATTTACGAGTTTTAGAGCATAAAACCCAATAATGATGTAGGTTCATTGTAGGACACTAAGAGGTTTCTCAAAAATAATTTTGAGATGAAGGTGTTGAGGTTTGTGCCCTAAAGTCTCATGTCCTGTAGTTTGTAAACAACTTTGTGAGAACGCTTGTGTTGTATAATATAAATGATATTTACTTCACTTATTGACTTTGCACATTTAGATATTTTTTTTATTTTACCACAAACCAATAAACTTAATATCCCTGGTTGTCTTTATGTAGCATGTATGTAGTGACATACAAGTGGATCATGTCTTAAGCGACAACCAAAATAGTCTGTAGCATATGGATATAGGAGGGAAACCTTATCCTAGTAACAGTACGGACGCGACCCGCATTGTGGAATTGTTACAAGTATTGTGACTTATCACAGATGGTCTAATCCTGATCATTCGTGTAGTGGTCATGCGAGCGGGGGTGTCCTATACAAAGATTTTGTATAAGACTTGACCTCGAAGTGTTAACGTCTCATCATATAACTTTGTCTCGTCATATAACTCCGTTCATGACTAAGACTTCACTTCACTAGGATGACCATAGGTAACATGATCTCAATCTTGAGTGAGTTGGGAACTCCTGCCATTGAGGGCAGTCCTTTGATTTGCATGGGTGCGAGTGGCCAGAGTTCCAACTCAAACCTACCACTTTGGGGATTTTTCTGATTTAGGAGCTGGGAACTCAACTTCAAAAGATGGAGTTCACTTCTTCCTCAAAGCAGGGGTAAGTAGATAGATTGCTCTCTTAAGAGCTGATCCTGAGGCTTGAATGATGTGGCACCACACACTTTCTCATGACTCGAGAGAGTTCACACATAGTAGAACTATGTTGTATTGTTCATTAGAGGGATCGGTGGTACTTAAGGAGTAAGATGTAACTATAGGGGAAAAACGGTAAATTGGCTTGTTATAATTACAAGATCTGTGAAGGGTCATCGTACTGATGATTGGTTATATCCAATGAACATAGAAATATATCTATGACAAGAAGATTTCAACTGTCGATCTTTAGTGGAATGCCTAACAGTTAATAGATGGTGGATATTGTGACTAAAGAGTTTAGTTAGCTATTCTCGTACCGTTAGAGTTTCGAGCCATAGGTCCATAAGGTCCCCTTGGTATCTTGGATACAAGTTGAGAGTCAGTTTGAAATGTTCAAATTGACAAGAGGGAGTTCGATTATATATGATATAACTAACTTTATGTATGAGATACATCAATTTGGAAGAAATTGGATATAAATATGATTTATATCTAGTGGAGGAAAAATACTATGATTAATATATGATATTAATTAATAAGTTATGAATATGATGTGATCACATTCATTGGACAGATAAAAGGGTAATAGGACGACGTCTCTTCTATTTTAATAATGGATGAGTAAGTTGAAAGATCACTTTTAGATGCATAAATAGCTCATGGTGTGTTAAGCATGAGATGCGCGGACATTGTGTTGAACTGTGTTATTGCTTAGAAAATATGTGCCTATACGATAGTGCTTGAACGATCGCTTACCTATACGATAGTGCTAAGCGATCGCTTAACGATTACACCCACGCGCACTATTTACTAAACGATCATTTACCTTTTCCTAAGCGACCATTTAGTGCCCGATATCTACTAAATGATCGTATAGACAATCACTTAGTTTTTCTACACGATTGTTTAGACGATCACTTACCTTTTCTTATACGATCGTTTAGACGATCGCTTACTTTTTTCCTACACGATCATTTAGACGATCGCTTACTTTTTTTCTACACGATCGTATACTTCACCTAAACGATCAAACATTTTTTTCTATACGATAGACGAGCCCATCTCTCACTTGCTTGATCGTTGTATACGATTTCTCTTTCTCTTTCCCTCTACCAAATCTGAACAAAGCCCACCCTTTTGATTCTCACTCTAAGAATACTAAAGACTCTGAGTAGTGTGTCATCTTTGTTTCCTTCTGTTCGTGTGTAGACTGTTCGAGGTAGACGATTAAGTTGCGGAGCAATAGCTTATTGTCTCAGCAAAAATGAGATTTGCTGCGAAGAAGAAGTCTTCAACTAGTATGATCTCTCGATCTCTTTAGTATTATGAATGCATTTTAGTATGCTTGAATGTATATGTGGAAATTCTGTCACAATGAATTTGAAAGAACCGCTTCCGTTCGTAGGTACTCTTGAATAAGAGTTCCTTCAATTGGTACCAGAGCACTCGGTTTCTGATATTCCAATTCATTGCTGCAAAAGAATTGCATTTACATTCACGGTGAGTGCAACATGTCTACTCTCTATTTTAATTATTAATTCACTTGTGGATGTATGGATTAATGGAGTTTTCTAGGATATAACCTCGGTTTTTTGAATTCTCAAGTTAATTGTAAAGGTCCCTGCATTTTTGGGCACAATTAATTGCTATCAAGTCTGTAAATTCAAAGTTAGTTTGAGTCTTGAGTCGTTCGTGATGAAGTTCGGAGCAAGGGTTGTTGTTCTTCATGGAAGAAGACGATCAAGTGTTGGTCGTGTCGTGTAGACAATGAGGTAGATGATCGCTGAGTATCAGATGCTCGACTGTCATTTAACGCGCACGCGCACTAGTCGACCGTATAGCTCAGCAAGCCTCATCGCTTAGTTATTGACTATACGATCGTGGAGTAATAGCGTGGTAAATCGTTTACCTTTCGCGTGCCAAGTGATCGTCTAGACGATCAGGCTTCGTAGCATCATTGTTGTCTATGAAATCGTTTAGCTTTTGTGCTATCGTCTAGTGTGCGCTACACGATTGTTTACAAAGGCGTTTACTAAACGATGATAGCTTCGCCCGATGATTCAAGATCTAGTTCATTTGTGAACCGGTTTGCTCAATAAAATAATATAAATAGATAGTTTTCTCATTCTGATTTTGTATTGGTTCATCCCAATCCATTAATCCATGGTTTTATACACGATATATATATATATATATATATATATATATATATATATATATATATATATATTTATGTCATATGGTACATATAGATAAATCCCACCTTAGGTTATACATTGGTCATGCATATTCTCTTTATTATAAGTGTTGTGATTTAGTGAAGCATGATTTAATTTACATAAGTACATGCTCATGCATCATATAATATAAGGGTTATATTTATGTATGCATTATTTATTTAACTTAATATTTATAAGGGTTATAAATACTTCGTTATGTGGCATGTGTGTTTTAGTTGTTTATTTTATAAATGGTTATAAAATGAAATTAGAACTAAAATAATAAGTAAAAGGTTAAAATGTAGCAAATCTATCTATGAGGGACCTTTTGTCTAAAGCAGGTTCTATCTAGACTGGGGTATTTAAGGTGACGGCAACGGAACACCCTTACCTAGGAACCTACCTGAAAAAGTGAATTAGATAGATTTGATGCATGCATGCAAGTTAAGGGCAGTCCATTGAGGAGTTTAATGTGACTACTTGGACTTGTTTCATTTCAAAGACAAAAGTTGTTTTTTAGCAAACTTAATAAATGACTTAGATTATAATCAGTAGCCGAATTTTCTAGGTTAATAAACCCTTAGGTAGAACATTCAGTGGGAGGAACTTGAGGCATTTGATACTTTATTTACACCTCTTGCATTTCTCTCTCATAGTCCACACCGTGACATCTATCTTCAGCCTCGTGACGAGTTGGTTCTGCCTAATAGTTGAGAATGTCTCATCCTAGTGAAGGGACATCTAATCACCCCACCAGTGATGTTTGTCCTGCCTCGCTAAGGCATCATTGCAAAATAGAAGTCTTATCACTTAGGGTATTTGGAATCTGTTTTGCTAAAACTAATTGGTTAAAAATGTGGTTTTTTGCAAAGTCTTATGAGAAGTTATTCATTTTTTTAGCAACGGTTTTCAATGGCTACAACCACTATCAGTTTACTTAGCATTGAAAAATTGAATGGCCAAAACTATTCAAGTTGAAAACATATGCTCACGACGATACTCATCATCGAGGATCTAAAGTTTGTCCTTATAGAGGAATGTCCTCTTATTCCACCTCAAGATGCTACTTAAAATGTTCGTGCGGCATACATGCGTTGGACACGGGCAAACGAGAAGGCTCGAACCTATATTTTGGCCAGTCTTAGTGACGTGTTGGCCAAGAAACATGAGTCTATGGTCTCAGCACGTGAGTTCATGGAGTCCCTGTGGAGAATGTTCGGACAACCGTCTGGATAACTCAAGCATGAGGCTCTAAAACACATCTTCAGCTCCAAAATAAATGGAGAAAGGCACATTTGTTCGTGAACACATGCTGAATATGATGGAGATGAATGAGTCTAAAATCGATGAGGGCAGTCAAGTTAGCATTATCCTGCATTCATTGCCGGAGAGCTTTCTCCACTTTGTTAGCATTACGATTCTTAACAAAGTAGACTATACCTTTACCACTATTCTCAACGAGTTACAGACTTACCAATCCTTGCTGAAAAGTATGGAGAAAAAGGTAGGTGAGGCAAATGTTGTCTCGTCTTCTAAAAGGTTCTATCAAGGTTCGACCTCAGGAACAAAGTCTGCACCTTCAACTTTTAACTTTGGAAAGGGGAAGAAGAAGAAGGGTGGTAAAGGAAAAGGGAATGCGCCTGCTAACCTGCCACCTGTTGCCCAGAAAAAATGTCCACTACTGGTTGAAAAAGGAAAATGTTTCCACTGTAACTAGGACGGACACTGGAAGAGGAATTGTCCTCGTTATCTGAAGGAAAAGAAGGCAGCCAGGGCTAAAACCAAGGCAGACAAAGGTAAATGTGATTTACTTGTGTTAGAAACTTGTTTAGTGGAGAATGATGATTCTGCTTGGATTATTGATTTGGGCACCACTAATCATGTATGTTCTTCTTTTCAGGGGATTAGATCCTGACGACAGCTGGAGGCTGGTGAGATGACGTTGCGAGTAGGCATTGGGCACGTCATCTCAGCTGAGGCAGTGAGAGACATCCAGTTAACTTTACAGAATAGGTTTTCTTATATTAAAAGATGTCTTTGTAGTTCCTGAACTAAAAAGGAACCTTATTTCGGTAAAATGTCTGCTACAATGCAATTACACTCTTTCTTTTAAATTGAATAAAGCGTTTATTCATAAGGATGGTGTTGAAATTTGTATAGCTAAATTGGAAAATAACTTGTATGTGCTAAGACCGTTAGCCTTAAGTTCTCTCTATAACATAGAGATGTTTAAATCTGCCGTAACTAAAGATGTCCACGGGGCGGGGCGTGGCCGGTGATGCCATTCCCCATCCCCGTCCCCGTTTCCTATTCCCCATTTCATTTTCCATCTTCGTGAAATTTCCCACGGGGATCGGGGCGGGAATTCCTCGCGGGGAATTTTTTCCCGTTACTTTTTTTTTTTTTTTTGTAAAAAGCCAATTAATTTAAATCATTAATGTGAGAAAAATTTAATTAAATAATTAACTTTATCACTAAGTTATTTATTATGGTTAGTTTTATATGACAATTTGAATTTAAAGATAAATTACTCAAATTTTAGCCTAAAAAAGTTAATTAATTTTTTTTAGTAGAAAGAAATAAATATAAATCAAATTATTCACATATATAATCTAAATTTAAACATATTCATTATCTTTCTTAATAAATAATCAAATTTGAAATTTAAATGTAATATTTATATAAAAATAATAATAACATAACATTTAATAACTATACTAAATAAATATTTAAAAGCTAATTGGGGCGGGGGCGGGGACGGGGAATGCATTTCCCGTCCCCATCCCCATTTAGCTCACGAGAATTTTTCCCCCACTCCCTCCCTCATTCCCCACCCCGTTCAGGGTGGGGTTCCATGGGAAAATTGGATATCTCTAGTCGTAACTCAATCTAAACGCCAACGAGTTTCTCCAAAAAAAAAAGTCCAACTTTGGCACCTTCGATTAGGGCACATCAATCTCAATAAGATTGAGAGATTGGTGAAGAATGATCTTCTAAGCGAGTTAGAAGAACATTCTTTACTAGTGTGTGAATCTTGCTTTGAGGGTAAGATGACTAAAAGACCTTTTACTAGAAAAGGTTATCGAACCAAAGAGCCTCTAGAATTAATACATTCTGATCTTTGTGGTCCTATGAATGTATGAGTTCGTGGAGGCTATGAGTACTTTATCAGTTTGACTGATGATTACTTGAGATATGGGTATGTCTATTTGATGTAATGAAAGTCTGAATCTTTTGGAAAGTTCAAATTATTTAAGGCCGAAGTTAAGAATGCTTTGGATAGACGAATTAAAAGACTTCAATCAAATCGAGGTGGAGAGTTTTTGGATTATGAGTTCCAGGACTATTTATTAGAACATAAAATCGTTTCCCAACTTTTGGCACTGGGTACATCTAAAAAAAATGGTGTAGCGGAGAGGAGAAACAGAACCTTGTTAGACATGGTTTGTTCGATGATGAGTTACGCTTCCTTACCAGACTCGTTTTTGGGTTTCACAGTGGAGACTGCAGTATACATTCTCAACTGTGTTCCTTCTAAGAGTGTTGCAAGAATACCTTTTGAGTTGTGGAATGGGCATAAAGCTAGTTTACGTCACTTCCGCATATGGGGTTGCCCAGTACATGTGCTTAAGAAAAATCCTAAGAAGTTGGAATCACGATCGAGGTTGTGTCTCTTTGTAGGCTACTCTAGAGGTACACAAGGGGGTTACTTTTATGATCCTTCTGAAAACTAGGTGTTTGTTTCCACGAACCCTACTTTTCTGGAGGAGGATCATATCCGAGAGCATAGTCCACGTAGTAAAGTCGTGTTAAGCGAGCTTTCCATAGAAGCTACTGAAACTTCAACAAGAGTTGTTGAAGGACCCGTTTCATTACTAGAGTTGTTGATGATAGATTATCTAGTAGGTCGGTTCCTCCTCAAGAGTTGAGGGAACCTCGACGCAATGGGAGGGTTACGAATTCGTATGATTGCTATCTGGATTTCACGAAAATCCTAGCTATAGTGGTAGATGGCGACGTTGAGGATCCATTGTCTTATCAAAAGGCAATGGAGGATGTTGACCAGGATGAATGGATCAAAGCCATGAATCTTGAGATGAAGTCGATGTACTTCAATTCGGTATGAGATCTTGTAGATTAGCTTGATGGGGTAAGACCTATAGGCTGTAAATGGATGTACAAGCGCAAACGGGGTGCTGATGGGAAAGTGCAAACCTTTAAGGTTCGACTTGTGGCAAAGAGTTATACCTAGGTGGAGGGAGTCGACTATGAGGAGACTTTCTCACCTGTTACCATGTTAAAGTTGATCCACATCCTCTTGTCCATTGCCGCTTATTGTCAAGACGACTTTTCTGAATGACAATCTTGAGGAGACCATTTACATGGTGCAACCTGAAGGATTCATTGCCTAAGGTAAAGGGCAAAAAGTTTGCAAACTGAATCAGTCCATTTATGGGCTGAAGCAAGCGTCTCAATCTTGCACTATTCGGTTTGATACTACGATCAAATCGTATGGCTTTGACCAAAACGTTGATGAACTTTATGTTTACAAGAAGATAGTCAACAATTTAATATCTTTCTTACTATTGTATGTAGACGATATACTACTCATTAGGAATGATGTAGGTCTACTGACTGTAGTTAAGAACTGGCTAGCAACCCAATTCTAAATGAAATATTTGGGAGAGGCTTAGTTTATTCTGGGTATACAGATCTTTCGGGATCGTAAGAACAAAGTGCTAGCTTGTCTTAGGCATCGTATATTGACAAAATCTTGCTCAAGTACTCGATGTAGAACTCCAAAAGGGGCCTACTACCATTCAGGCATGGAGTCACTTTGTCTAAGGACATGTGCCTTAAGACGCCTCAAGAGGCTGAGGATGTGAGACGGGTCCAATATGCATCTGCCGTTGGCAGTTGAATATATACGATGCTCTGCACAAGGCCAGACATCTACTATGCTGTGGGAATAGTCAGTAGGTATCAGTCTAACCCAGACCAAGGTCACTGAACCACAGTTAAAAATATCCTAAAGTATCTTCGGAGAACGAGTGACTACATGCTCGTGTATGGGTCTAAGGATTTGATCCTTACTAGATACACGATTCTGACTTTCAAACTGATAAAGACTCTCAGAAGTCCACTTCAGGGTCAGTATTTACTTTTAACGGAGGAGCTAATGGGCGGAGCACTAAGCAGGGGTGCATCACTGACTCCACGATGGAGGCCGAGTACGTAGCGACTTGTGAAGCTACCAAAGAGGCCGTCTGGCTTAGAAAGTTCTTGATAGAGCTGGAAGTTATTCTAGATATGTCTAGGCTCATCACCCTCTTCCAGATCCCTTTTACTAACTGGAATCAAAGAATTAGTAGATCTGTTCCACCCAAAATGGGAATGGGCTAGGGTTATGAACTTATAATCTCGTTCCCTGTGTCTTTGTTTCTATTGCATTCTATCTCATCGTATCAAATTCTATTCTGCGATATTTGAGAATCACCGTCAATACCTCGGTGTAGGTCCGGGATAATCCTTTGTTCCACAGATTGGGTCTATTTACAACTAGAGAATTCTATTGTGACAATAGTGGTGCTGTGGCAAATTCCAAGGAACCTAGAAATCACAGGCGCGACAAACACATAAAGTGGAAGTATCATCTGATCCGCAAGATAGTGCATCGAGGAGACATAATCATCACGAAGATCGCCTCGAAGCAAAAAGTTGCTGATCCGTTTACTAAGGCTTTCACGACTACAATGCTTGAGGGTCACCTTCAGAGTATGGGTCCACGGGACCGCCCGCAGCTGGACTAGGACAAATGGGAGATTTTGTTGCACTAGGTTTTTATGCCCTAGTTTATTGTCTTGTACATATTTGTTTATACACCCCACTTTGCTTTAGGACAAGTGGGAGATTATTGGGGTTTATGCCCTAGATTTTCGTGTCCTGTAGTTTGTAAACAACTTTGTAAGAATGTTTGTGTTGTATATATATGATATTTACTTCACTTATTGACTCCGCACATTTAGATGTTTTTTTTTATTTTACCACAAACCAATAAACTTAATATCCCTAGTTGTCTTCATGTAACTTAAGCATGTATGTAGTGGCATACAAGTGGATCATGTCTTAAGTGACAACCAAAATAGTCTGTAGTATATGGATATAGGAGGAAAACCTTATCCTGGTAACACTACGGACGTGACCCGCTTTGTGGAATTGTTACAAGTGTTGTGACTTATCACAGATGATTTGTGTAGCGGACATGCGAGCGGGGGCGTCCTATATAAAGAGTTTGTAGAAGACCTGACCTTGAAGTGTTAACATCTCGTCATATAACTCCATTCATGACTGAGACTTCACTTCACTAGGATGACCATAGGCAACATGACCTCAATCTTGAGTGAGTTGGGGATTTGTCTGATTTGGGAGCTGGGAACTCAACTTCACAAGATGGAGTTCACTCCTTCCTCAAAGCAGGGGTAAGTAGATAGATTGCTCTCTTAAGGGCTGATCTTGGGGCTTGAACGATGTGGTGCCACACACCTTCTCATGGCTCGAGAGGTGTTCACACATAGTAGGACTATGTTGTATTGTTCATTAAAGGAATCAGTGGTACTTAAGGAGTAAGATGTAATTACAAAGGCTAAACGGTAAATTGGCTTGCTGTAATTACGAGCATCTGTGAAGGGTCATCATACTGATGATTGGTTATATCTAATGAACATAGAAATATGTCTATGGTAAGAGGAGTTCAACTATTGGTCTTTAGTGGAATGTCTGACAGTTAACGGATGGTGGATATCGTGACTAAAGAGTTTAGTTAGCTATTCACGTATTATTGGAGTTTCGAGCCATAGGTTCATAAGGTCCCCTTGGTAGCTTGGATACAAGTTGAGAATTAGTTTGAAATGTTCAAATTGACAAGGGGGGGTTCGATTATATATGATATAATTGAACTAGTTAATTATATATGATATAATTAACTTTATATATGAGATACATTAATTTGGAAGAAATTGGATATAAATATGATTTATAACTAGTGGAGGAAAAATACTATGATTAATATATGATATTAATTAATAAGTTATGAATATGATGTGATCACATTCATTGGACGGTTAAAAGGGTAATGGGACAATGTCTCTTTTGTTTTAATAACGGATGAGTAAGTTGAAAGATCACTTTGAGACGCATAAATAGCTCATGGTGTGTTAAGCATGAGATGCGCGGACATTGTGTTGAAGTGTGTCATCGCTTAGAATATCTGTGTCTATACGATAGTGCTTGAACGATCGCTTATCTATACGATAGTGCTAAGCGATCGCTTAATGATTACACCCGCACGCGCTATTTACTAAACGATCGTTTACCTTTTCCTAAGCGATCGTTTAGCGCCCGATATTTACTAAACGATCATATAGACGATCACTTACCTTTTCCTACACGATCGTTTAGACGATCGCTTACTTTTTTCCTACACGATCTATACTTCACCTAAACGATCAAGCATTTTGTCTATACAATAGACGAGCCCATCTCCTACTTGCTTGATTGTTGTATACGATCTCTCTTCCTCTTTCCCTCTACTAAATCCGAACAAAGCCTATCCTTTGAATTCTCACTCCAAGAGTACTAAGGGTTCTGAGTGGTGGTGTCATCTCTGTTTCCTTCTGTTCGTGTGGAGCCTGTTCGAGGTAGACGATTGGGTTTTGCTGAGCAATAGCTTACCGTCTCAGCAAAAGCAAGATTTGCTGTGAAGAAGAAGTCTTCAACTGGTATGATCTCTCGATCTCTTTAGCATTATAAATGCATTTTAGTATGTTTGAATGTATATGTGGAAATTCTGTTACAATGAATTGAAAAGACCCCCTTCCGCTTGTAGGTACTCTTAAATAAGAGTTCCTTCAGAAGGATCTTGGTTATTCTTCTTTTGTATTAGGAATTGAAATACTACGAGATCGCTCTCAAGGTATTTTGAGATTGTCATAAAAGAAATACATTGAAAATTTTTTAAGTAGTTTTGACATGGAAAATTATGCATCAGAAGATACCCATGTTGCTAAAGGTGATAAATTTCATTTAAGTCAATGCCTCAAAACTGTACTTGAGACTAAGGAGATGCAGAAGATTCCTTATGCATCAGCTGTTGAAAGTGAAAGAACTGGTGAAGGTTCGTGAGCGGTTGCAAGAACAGACCAAAATCCCAATTTTACAGAACTCAACATTTTTACAAAATCATTATGCAACAAAATAAAAACTACAACATGCTAAATGTAAAATAAAATAGAAAAGGGATAAGAAAACCTTTACCTCTGAAGAATCCTTCTTCATATGAATCCTCTTCGATCTGAAACAATCACAATAAAAAAGATTTCCAAATGGCCACAAACTCGAAGTACTAATTTAGACACCAACAATTAGAGCCTTTTGTATTCTCTGGGATGAGAATCACAGGAGTTTGTGGGCTCTGTGATTTTTGGAGATGGAATGAGAATTGAGAGAGAAGAAGAGAGATTGGGAAAAAAAAATTTCAGAACTGATTCTTTGTTTGTTTCTCCTCTGTCAAAATGAAGAAGAAGATGAAAACCTTCCAACCTCCCACTCACTTATGTTTGTTGAGAGAGAATAGGGGAGGGAAGTTATTTCCCTCCCTTAATTTCAAAAAATTAAAATAAATAAATCAGTTCATATATATATATGTATGTATGTATGCATGTATGTATAAAACTGTATGTTATATCATATATAGTGTATAGCCTATGGTTTAATATTGTATCATATACAATATAACCTATGGATTTAATTCTCTTAATAACGATATTTAATATAAATCTCATTTATATTAACCTTAATTATGTGAATTCAATTCACATAATTAATATTTCAATCATATTCAAATATTTATTTCCTCTCAAATAAACTTTATAATGTATCTAATACATTAAAGTAATTATATCATATATAATTAAATTAAATTAATTATATCACATATAATTAATTGTCTCAATTAATTTGAACAATTTAAATTAATCCAAAACAATCCCTATTGAGCTACAGAGGGGACCACATGGACCTGTAGCTTAAAGCTTCAATGGTACTTGAATAATTAATTATACTCCTTTAATTATATTATTCAACATCTTGTCGGGTACTCCACTAAAGATCGACAGCTGCACTCTTCGCACTATAGATATATTTCTGTATCCATTGGATATAACCAGTCAATAGTGCGATGACGCTTCACAAATTGCTTGTAAGTACAACACTGTTTTGTCCCTATAGTTACATCTAACTCTTTAAGTACCACTAATCCCTCTAATGAACAATGAGTCATGGTCCAACTATGACCAAACCTCTCTCGGGCCAGAAGAGGGTGTAACGCCATATTGCTCAAGCCTTAGAATCAATCCTTAAGAGACAATTTATCTACTTATCCTGACCCCGGGGAAGAAGTGAATTCCGTTTTGCGTAGCTGTGTTTCCAGTTCCTCAATCAGATAAATCCCCAAAATGGTAGGCTTGTTGAGTCGAGGATCTGGCCACTCTCACCCATACAAATCAAAGGACCGCTTTCATAGGTAGGAGTTCAAGATCTGAATGCCTACTTCAACCCATAAATGGATCGATTTAGCTTGCAAACTTTTTGTTCTTGACCTTGGGCTATGAACCCCTTGGACTGAGACATAAAGATGTTCTCTCCAAGATTTAGATTCAGAAAACCAGTCTTGACATCTATTTGCCATATCTCATAGTCATAATAAATGGCTATGGATAAGAAAATTCTTATATTCTCTTATAAACTTAAGCATAGGAACAAGGGAAAAAGTTTCCTCATAGTCAACCCCTTCCTTTAGGGTATAACCCTTTGCTATAAGTCTAGCTTTGAAGGTCTGTACTTTTCTAGCTACATCTCTCTTTGTTTTATAGATCCATCTACATCCTATGGGTTTAACCTCATCAGGTGGATCTACAAGCTCTCATATTGAATTGGAGTACATAGACTTCATTTCAAGGTCCATGGATTTGATCCATTGGTTCTTGTCTACATCATTCATTGTCTGTTTATAGAATAATGGATCCTCAATGCCATCATCTGGTATAACAACTTAAGTTTCAGTTAAACCTAAGTAAAGATAAGGTTGTCTCACAACAACCCTCCCACTGCATCGAGGCACTCTCAAAGATTGAGAAGGATGAGACTGACCTGAAATGCTGACTTCTTCATTAACTCTTGATGAAGAACCAGATGAATCAACAACCCTTGTTGATTCTTCAATAGCTTCACTTAATACTATTTTGTTACGTGGTTTATGATCTCTCATATGGTCTTCCTCTAAAAATGTAGCATTTTTCGATACAAACAACTTATTTTCCTAAGGGTCATCGAACAAACCACCCTCGTTTCCTTAGGGTAACAAACAAATTGACATAAGCTTGAAAGAGGTTCCAAATTCTTAGGATTTGTCACTAACGCATGTGCAGGACAAAATACTCTTCGAGGGAACATTGTTCAAGATGTGAACTATAGTCTTTACTGCATAGCCGCAAAACGAGTTAGGCAATTGAGCATAGCTCATCATAGAATGAACCATATCTAATAAGGTTTTATTTCTCCTCTTTGATACAACGTTTTACTGAGGTGTACCAGGTGCTAAAAGTTGGGATTGAATTTCATGTTCTATCATGTAGTCTTGAAATTCGAAATCCATGTACTCTCCACCCCGACAGATCAAAGGATTTTAATTGTTTTACCTAATAGGTTTTCAACTTCAGCCTTATACTCTTTAAACTTTTCAAAGGCTTCGGACTTATGCTTCATTAGGTATACGTAATCATACCTTGAATAATCATCTATGAAAGAGATGAAGTATTCGTACTCTCATCTAGCCTTTACATTCATTGGACCACAAAGATCGAATGTATGGGCTCTAAAGGCTTTTTGGCTCTATAACCTTTTCTACGAAAAGGTCCTTTAGTCATTTTTCTTTTAAGACAGGATTCACACGGAGGAAATGAATGTTCTAACTTATTTAGAAGTTCATTCGTTATTGATCTCCTGATTCTATCGAGATTTATGTGACCTAATCTCAAATGTCAAAGATACGTATCATTGTTACTTGGAGAAAGTCTTCGCCTTTTTGTTTAAGTATTTGCAGTTTTAAACATCTCATGATTTAAAAGTTCTTTTGATTCAGTTGGTCTTAATATATATAAGTTGTCTTCTAGTTTAGTTGAACAGATAGTCACACCATTTTTCATAATGAACACTTCACTATATGAAAAAGAAACAGAGTATGATTGTTCAATTAAATAGGAAATAGAAACAAGTTTCCTCTTCATTTTAGGAACAATATATAAGTTTTCTAAAAACAAAAATCTATTTCCAAAAAACAACTTAGCAGCTCCCACTGTGAGCTGAAATGGCATATTCCGTTCCAACCTTGAGCGTCATTTCACCCTTCTCGAGTTGCTGGAAGGAACTGATTCTATTCCTTCTCTTTCTTCTTCTCGGTGAGGTATTTAGGGCAATTGCATTTCCAGTGACCATCCATGTTGCAGTGGAAACACTTGCCTTTGTCGATCACCTTGCCCTTGCCCTTGCCTTTCCAGCAATGGGAACCTTCCCCTTCCCTCATTTCTTTTTCTGGATCTTCTTAGAACCAGAAGATGAGTAAACAGACTTAGTTCTCAAAGATGAATCCTTGTGGAACTTCTTGGAATGGGCAACATTTGCCTCCTTCTATCGGTCTCTTACGTTCATAAGGGGCTGAAAAGTCTGTAACTCATTAAGAAGGGTAGTTATGGTGTACTGTATTTTGTTCATAACCACATTGCTACAGAATTGAAGGAAACTCTTTGGAAGAGATTCCAAAATAAAGGACACCTGACTTTGCTGGTCGATGACCCCACGTTCATTTTGGCGACATTGAACTGGATCATTAGGTTGAGAACATATTCTCTCACTGATTGCCCTTCCTTCATGCGCGAATTATAAACATATTTGAGGGCTTCGTGTCGGATCTGAATGTGTGGCTGTCCAAATATCTCTTGGAGGGACTCCATGATCTGACGCGCGGATATCATGGCCTCATGCTTCTTGATAAGAACGTTAGACAAACTTGCCAAGATGTAGACTCGGGCCTTGCCATTGGCTTTCATCTAACAGTCATAAGCATTCTTTAAAACTTGGGATGCATTGCGAGCAGAGACTGGAGGACATTCCTCCGTCAAGACGAATCGCAGATCGTCAATAACTAGAATTGTATTCAAGTTAGATTTTCACGTCGGATAGTTTTCACCGGTTAATTTTTCGTTTTTAAGCAAGGAAATGATTATAAAAGACATGCTGAAACGAATAACAAACAATTGACCGTATTAGTTATATTTTTCTTAACCCATTACTTAATTATCCAATCAATTTAGCAAAAGCACATGTAATCATAGAACCTTAATTAAATTAATGATTTAGTTTTTGCAATGATAATTCAAAGGTTTAGAGCAACAACCACCTAAGGGTGATCAACTACTCCTCCCTCGAATTAAGACAATATCAGCTAGTCACTAATACCAGAATAACTCTTATTCCTATAGTTTTTAGCTAACATTTTTTTTTTTATCAATGATTCATTAACTAGCTTACTTAATATCGTAAGTGTGACACTATCATTTTCGGTTCCTAGAGGTACAGTTTAACAGGCCATCAAAAGGAAAGACAATTGTTGAAGATTAACCTAAGAGACCCTATCCAGTTTGTGTTGTTCCGACTCCTATGGTCAGGTCTTCCAAAGGGAAGGTCGCTCTAGGACAACACGCAGGCAGACCATAGAAATCTCAAGGTGTAACCTAATGGAGAAGAATGTTGGATACGTTGACATGCATCCCTTTCCCACTTACTATGAACACTTTCCCTATTCACCTTGCTATTGACCCATGCAAACACTTTCCGAAGGGAGACTGCGTCCAGGGTGACATGAAGTCGAGCATGGATCTCACAGCATGACCTCTTAGGGATATAAGAGCTAAAATTTGATGTATCTCATATACTAATTTTCTTCCACTAAAGTATTCTAATATTTATAGGATTTTATTATACTTAGTTAAAAGCCGGCTAATGAATTTATCTAAGTCCTTTTAATTTGCTCTATATCAAATAATTTAACAATACTTAATTTTATTTATTAAAGTATTTAATAAAATCAATAATTTATTGCATGCTTATAAAATATTTGCCCAATTCATCTTCCAGATCGGTTCCCAGTTGGAGGTGTTCTGTTTTTGTCAGCTTAAATACCCCCACCTAGACAAAACGTTCCTTAGACAAAGGTCCCTTATGGGTAATTATTTTATAAATTTAATCTTTTAACGGACTTCATTTTAATCCTAATAAAACAAATTAAAAGATTAACTTATTTCTAATTCATTAAAAATACTTTCAACTTTTGTCTTGTGAATTAATTTTAAACCATTCAAAATTAATTTGGACCTATGTTTGTATGTGACTCTTGATTATAGATTTTAATCTATCTCATTAAAAACATAACACTTATATTTTAATGCTTTATTTAAATCTATAAATTTGTATCTAATGACATTGAATAAATACAACAATTATATTTATCTAAGTAATGTCATGCAATTTCATTCTCATTTGATAAATATAGCACTTATATTAATCATGCATGAAAATCAAGCATTCACATACATCATTCCACCATTCATTATAACAATTATAACATAGCATGATGCATGAACATACTTAATGTGATCATACATCCTTATAACATAACACTTATATTATGATGCATGAGCATGCTAATTTAATCATGCATCCATAAAATATAACTCTTATATAATTATGATGCTTGAACATGTTTATCCTAAGGTGGAATTTTTTTAATCTATAGGACATACAATATCTAATATGAATTCAAACATTAATCTAACATACATCCAATGCATAATTAAATTAATTTAAATAACAAAAGTTAGACCAATTTTTAATGCAATATTAATTAATTAAATTAATATAACTTTTATATCAATTTAGTTAATTAATCCTAAAATTAACAAAAAAACAAACTAGGTAAAAAAAACTTCAACACTCCTTAAGCTCGTGCGCGCCACCAACTTTCGTCAAACTTCGTAGCGTTGCAACGACGAGGAACAGTGTCGTGATGTACGACTCCATTGCATTGTGCCTCACCTTTCAGCATTGCAATGCTGTAGGTAGAATGCCTTATTTTGTACGTTTTCTACTCCGAACTTGTCTTGAACACCTCTGTATTTTCGGATCTCTTCAGTAACACTTGCTCTTTAGATCGACACGAACTTACAGACTCGAAAAAAAATTAAATGCCCCCAAAAAATACAATGGACCCTTACATTTTAATCACATTAAAAGTAACCTAAGTGCCAAAATTGAAAACGTCCAATCTTGAAAACCTTCATTCAAAATGAAAATCCACCTCTAAAATTATTTTAAGATGCAAGAAATTGACTATGATACCAACTGTAGGGTTCAAATCTCGAGCGGAAGCGTGTGAACGCTTTGCATCTCAAAAACTGGTTTTTGAATAAATAAAATAGTGTTCTAAAACAAAACATGTAAACTCCGTGCCCTATTTTCCCTGCTTAAGTATGATTAATCAATGTGTTAAGTAACTTATGATGATATTAATCGTAGGGAAGAGGTTTGAGAATGCTAAAGGAAGAAGAGAATAATCTAAATGTTGATACCTAAAGCTCTTGGGTATAAAGTGTTGGAAACAAAGTGTTGATGCCAAGATGTGTTGAATGGTGAAGCCTAGGTGTGCGACGATCGTACACGTCCAAGGAGGTTAGGTGAGGTGCTAGTCATGCGTTAATGGAAGGTAAGGCTTAAGCGTGGGTTAACTAAACGATGGTCGAGGGGATGCTATGCATTGAGCGTTGGTCAATGCGATAACTTGAGTATGCGCTAAGACGTTGAGAAAGAGAAGCTAGTCGGCCGTGCGCAACAATAAAAGACTTGCAAGGCGTGAGTCGTGGGCGAAGGTAGGAGAATGAGCATGTGCTAGCTAAGTAGAGGTTATGTGTGCGTACTAGTGGTGAGCTAAGCGATGGGTAAGGGCCTTGCATTGGTGAAGAAGTAAAGGTTTTCAGCTTAAGCACCTGTTGGATTTTATGTCCTAAACCTCATGATTTGTAAACATTAGAACTTATTCTGAGAATTCGATAAAGTTGTTGTTGAATATATTGTTTTTTAGAAATCCAATAAATCTAAGTCCCTTGACTTTTATATGAGTACTTGAACTTTATGTGGAGACATACAAGTGGATCAGATTCGAATAAATAGTCAAAATGATCTATAGTATATGAATAAGGTTGAGTACCTTATTCTGGTAACATTATTGGATGCGGCCTACTCTGCAGTTGTTACAAAGAGTTGTAAAGTGCTATATACAAAGTGATCCTAATTCGTGCATGTTGAGACTTGAGGAGTGGGGGTGTCCTGTGCAAATGAGTTTTGTGCATGATCAGACCATGAAACTTGTCACTCTTACTTTATAATGTTGTTTACTGTTTAAGACTAACAACTTCAAAGCGATGACCTAGGTAAGTTAACCTTAATCCTGAGCTAACTATGAACTTCTGTTTGTTCGGGATTTTCTTTTGATCTGTAAACGGTGAGAGTAGACCAATTACCTCTGCTCAATAAGCTTACTATTTTGGTATAAGACCGAATGAATAGATGGGAACATAGGCTGCAAGAGGGAATTCACTCCTACCCGATTAGGGTTAGTAGAGAGGTTATTCCCTTCAAGTGCTGATTCTGGGTCTTGAACAAGAGGCCTCACCCTCTCATTGGCTTGAGAGGGATTCGATTTTTTGATTAGATCCCTAATCAATTGTTCATTAGGGGATCAGTGGAACTTAAGGAACAAGAGGTAATTTCGGGGGTAAAACAGAGATTCGACCCAGCCGTTCTTACGAGCAACCTGTGAAAGGTTAACTTACTAATCATGGTTATATTGAGTGGACATAATATATCTATAGTGAGGGGAGTTCAGCTATGGGCTTTAGTAGAATCACTCATTAGTTAACGAATGGGGGTTAGATCGGTCTAATAAGTTTAGCCGATTAATCTCGGATTGTTGGAACCCATGATCTGTAGGTCCGCGAGGTCCCTTTACTAGCTCGTAAATGGGTACGCTTTAAGGTAGCTTGTGAAATTAATTTGAAACGTTCAAATTAAACGGAACAATAGAATAAATATTTAAATATGATTAATATATACAAAGATGATTATTGTGCAAAAATTAATTTAAGAAAATAAATTTTAAATTAAAATGATTTAAAAGTCATTTTGTATTTTAAAAAAGAAAATGGAAAAACGTCTTGCATGTTTGTATATAATGGAAAAAGAGCTTTTTCCATTATCATCATCTTTATGTTCACACACAAACCATGATCTTCACTACTTCGATTCTCCAAGCATGAGCTGCAAGCCATGCACTCCAACTCTTTGCATGTTCATCTTGATATATAAAGAAGATTGGAGTTGTTGGAGAGGAAGAAGAGGAATACAGAATTCAGAGAGAAAAATCGCGGAGAAGAAGAAACTGTCTTCTTCAATTTGCTGTTGTGAGCTTTCCCTGTTTCTTTACATCTTCAAGCTGTTCTTGAGTCCCACAACTCTGCTACCAAGAGCATATAAGGGAAGGTTTTGAGGTGGTTCACGTTGATATCAAGTGAAGACAGCAGTTGAACAGACGATTTTCTTGAAGAGTTCTTCAAAGGTATGTTCTGAAAACCCATTTTTATGAACAACATGCTTTAGTTTTTGCCAAAATTAGTGAATTAGAATACTTATGGATCCTTGATACTTCCACTGCATGTTGTTTAACTCTAACAATTAGTATTAGAGCATCTTTTAACCTTTCAATTCGGTCTAATTTTGGTAAGGTGGGTGTTTTTTCATGAAATATATGAAACTGATGCACGGTTTTCTCTGTTTTGGAATTTTAATTCTCTTTAATTTCTCAACTAAATTTATAATTGGCTATTGTTTGATGAGCATTTATGTGTTAACAAGAGTCTGTAATTTATTTGGAATCATTAGAGTTGAAATTAAGATGTAATTGAAGAAACAAGCGAAGGAGGTCGAGCTACTGTTCCAGAGTTTTCATCTTCTGCTTAAATTTATTACTGAGGTCCAGTTGCTAAACGATCGTTTAGCTCCAGACGTTACATGATGAGAAGAAAAGCTATACGATCGTTTAGTAATATGCGTTGGTCGTTGTGATGTTGAATGCTAAACGATCGTGTACCTGTGGGAGCTAAGCAATATGTTCATTTGCTATACGATAGCATTACGCGATCGTTTAGTTGTAGTCGTGGGAACTAGACGATTCGTTGATTTTTCTAAATGGTGGCACTATACGATTGTTTAGCAACGATGTGCGCTAAGCGATGCAATGAAGTGCTACGCGATAGCGCTGAGCGATTGTTTGGTCGCAAAGCTAAGCGATTGTGTAGATAAATGCTATGCGATTCGATGATGTTCTATACGATGGAGCTAAATGATGACTTCAATGCACTGGGCGATGGTGTTATGCAATCATTTAGTACTATGCGATGGAGCTAAACGATTGCACTGAGATGGAACTAAATGATCGTCTAGTCCTATGCGATAGAGTTAAACGATCGTCTAGCTTCCAGCAAACACTATGCGATCGTGTACTTCCTCTTAACCCAATTCGACGACACTAGACGATTACCTCCAGGCGTTACACAATCGGCCTTAGCAACATATTGAGGTTGGACCGAGAGCAACCAGTTCGATCGGTTTACTTAAGGTTCAATCTAGTTCAGCCTCAAATGGTTGTGGTTGGTTCGGTTTAGGATTTGTTGCCTGGTTCAGACTCGTCCAACCCAGTTCAAGTTGTTTTGGGTTTGGTTTGGAGCGGTTCGAGCGGTTCAAAGACGGTTATGAAGTTGTTTGTAATAGTTAGCTATCTGTTTGCTTGTTTATGGCAAAACGAAAACCATAAAATTAGTATTTAATTGTTTATACATGAGATGTATGTGATAATTAAATAAATTCATATATATGCATACAATATGCCATGTAGATTTAAAACCCCACCGTAGGAAGCATGTTACATGCATTGATAGTATGTTATAATTGTTATGATATATAGTATGCATGTTAGGGTTATGTTTAATATAATAGTTATATTAGATACCTTCGTTGTTTGTCGTGGATGTTAAGCATGTCTAAATTTTGTAAGTTGTTATAAAATTGGTTAGACGTTTAAAATCCATAACAAAGAACAACTGCATGCTCATTTAGGTTAACCACTAATTTTAATAGTTTAAATAGGTCGTTAAACTTGTAAAACTATGGTTACAAACTCAACCAGTATATAATCCTGTCGAAGGCTGGGGTATTTAAGTTGACGATCTACGAAACACCTCCTACCTGGGGATTATAGTCGAATAATTGAGCGTTGGTAATCGGTTTTATGAGCATTCGTAAGCGATGTAAGGTAATAAAATGGTTTATCACCTAGACATTATAGATTAAATCCAATTATAAGAGTTATATTTGGATAAACTACTTAGACTTAGGTTGTATGAAATTAGCCGTCTTGCCTAAGTAAAATACCTAAACATTTAGAACACTTCAGTGGGAGAATAAAAGTTATTAGCTCTCACATCTTGAAGAGTTCACACTGTGAGATCCATGCGGAAAGTGTTTGCATGGGTCAATAATAAGGTGAATGGGGGAAGTCGTTCATAGTAAGTGGGTGAAGGAAATGTGTCAACATTGTCCTACGGTCTCCTCCATTAGTTTGAACTGTGAGATTTTTATGTTGCGCCTGCTGTCGTTTTCTATGCGGCACTAGCTAGTCGTTAACCACAGCGATCCCTATGGAGGGTTGTAACATAGGATTCGGAACAACCTAGGCTTTAGTAAAATTAATAGGGTCTTATAGTTCCGTCTTGGGTATTGTCTTATATTTCGAAGGCATACTCACATCATTCTGTAAGATCTGAAAATGGTGGGTCTACACTTACAAGACTTTCTAAGTGTATGATCTTGACCGAAAACGATAACTAAATGACTATCAGAATATGAGTTATTCTGGAGGTAGTATTTGGTCAAGAACTGTCTTGCTTTTGTGAAGGAATTCTTGACTGCCCCATGGTAGCATTTGTTCTAAATCACTTAAGTATCGTTACAAAAATAATGATTATAAGTACATTATCACTTTGCTAAACTTGATTAGATTTAAAAGCAATTTACTTATAAATTTTGTTTATAATTTCATAATGACGAGTTCTATTATACAATTGCTGGCTTCAAACAAACTGATTGGGGACAATTATGTATACTGGAAATCAAATTTGAATACAATACTCACAATAGACGATTTGAGATTTGTCTTAATGGAGGAGTGTCCTCCCATTCCTAGCTCAAATACCAATCGAATTGTTCGAGAAGCGTTTGATAAATGGATCAGGGCTAATGATAAAGCCCGTGCTTATATTCTCGCCAGCCTGTCTGACGTTTTGGAAAAAAAACACGAGGGTATGAACACTGCCAAAGAGATTATGGAATCTCTAAGAGGGATGTTTGGATAGTCATCCTTCACCTTAAGACATGATGCTATCAAATATGTTTACAATAGTCGCATGAAAGAGGGGACCAATGTTCGTGAACATGTTCTGGACATGATGGTCCACTTTAATGTGGCTGAAGTGAACGGTGCTATGATGGATGAGAGAAGTCAAGTTGGCTTTATTCTAGAATCTCTTCCAAAGAGTTTTCTGCAATTTTGTACCAATGCCTTGATGAATAAAATTGAATACAGCTTGACAATTCTGCTTAATGAGTTACAGGCTTTTCAGACCATGTTAAGAACTAAAGATCTAGGACCTGTACTAGAAGTAAATGTTGCTTCTTCTGAGAAGAGAGGAATGTCCTCCAAGCCTGAAGTTGCCTCGTCTTCGCAGACTAAGAGTATTCCAGTGAAGAAAGCCAAAGGGAAAAGGAAAAAGCTTGCTGATAAAAAAAAGCGAGAAAATCACCGTAGAGAAAGGGAAATGTTTCCACTGCAACGAGCTGGGGCGCTGGAAGAGAAATTGCCCTAAATATCTTATAGAGAAGAGAGCAGAGAAAGGCAAACAGGCTGCTTAGATCCTTAAGTCTTCCCATTCTTATTTTTTATGAGGCATGCGTTGAACATCTCTTTATGTTAGTTTACTTATGTTTCAAAGTATGCTTTTAATCCTTGAATGAGTTTTATGATGATTTGATGATGAACCTGGTACTGAAGGACTTGAGAAGGTATTCGGATCCTAGTACCTAAGGTATGACGGTACTCAGTTATTACAATATGCACTTTAGTAGAGTTGACGTTGGTTGTGTTGAGATTATTCCGCATCAACTAAGGATTGACGTTGAGAGAATGAGTAAAAAAGTTCCCTCTCAACTAAGGATTATGATGTTTAATGATTCTCAATAGTTTAATGTTTAAAATTTTTAAGTATGAGTTTGCTTGGCTTTTCAGTACATGTGTTTTCAAATAGTCACTCAATGAGTTAGTAGCTCATTCTTTCTAAATGTTTTCATTTTCCCTAGGTAGTAATCAACTTTCTAGAGGATAGTTGTGCTGCTACTCTGCAACTCAAAAGACAGAAGAGAAGTTCTAGGTGTCTACCTTGGTTAAGCCTATGTTAATGTCATGTAAGTGGTTAGAGACTAGTAATGAAATGTTGGGACCCACTAAGTTTTGTGTTATAAATATGTTATGCATGTTGTGTGTTGAACCCTTGATGTTCTTAGTTTAATGTGGACACAATATTGGTATGTATATATTGTGTTTGTATGGCGTGTTTGTATGGCAGGGGTATTTAAGCAGGTCATAGAAGTCTAGATGGGTAGTGGATGCCATAAGAGAGTTGGTAATTGCTACCATCACAGTCTCTTTTAGATTAAAAGAGTAATCTAAGAGGGGGTGTGACAAAACATATGAAATAACATACTTTGGAGAAGGAAAACTAAGAGAGAACTATTCTTACCTTTGAAGATTCCTGAGCTCCATGAAAAATCCTCTCAATCTTGGCACGAACTTCTTCTAAATCGAACTCGAATACAACCACAAGAATAACCTTGTTATTCTCAAGGTTTCCAATAGAAGGATAGGTGGTATCCAACTAATTGGAAGAGGAAGAGATAGAGATATTTCTCTTAGAGAGTAAAGAGAGGATTTGTGTTTTGGTGGTTAGGGTAAATCCCATCAAATGAGATTCTTGCCCTAAAGGGGCCATAAGGAAGAATTGATATGGAGAAGGGTTAACCCATTCTCCAAGTGTTTCCCAATTTACCTTTGTGCTCAATTAATTAAATATCATTTATTTAATTAATTAGCACATTGATCCAATAACCATTTATACAATAAATCTAATTTAACGTATATATTTAATTAATATAAATAAATATCGTACGTTTATGTGCATCACATTTCTATTAATTTAATTAATTAATTCTTTATGAATCTAATTCACTTGAATTAAATATTTGAATCTCACTCAAATATTTCTCTCCAACTTAATTTAAATTATAGATCACATCCATAATCAATTACATATTAATCACATTAATATACAATTTCCTCAAATTGATTTGAACAATTCAAATCATTCCTCTTTAATATCCTTTAGTGAGTTAACAAGGGGGACCTGCAGATCAGAAGCTCAAATGATATGAGATTATTTGGCTAAAATCATTAACCAAATTAATCAATATTCGTTAAATGTGGGTACACTCCACTAAAGATCCATAGCTGCACTTTTTTCATTGCATATATTTTCGTGTCCACCGATATAGACCAATAACAGCAAGTTAGTCCTTCACGAGTGTCCATAACACCACCTGGGTCAAAACACCATTTTACCCTTAGGTTACCTTTGTATCCTTAAGTACTAGTGCTCCTCTAATGAATAACCTGTTTATGGTTCAACTAATAAACAGAAACCCTTCTCGGGCCAATGAGAGGGTAGGACTCTTTGTTCAAGTCCCGAAGATACCACTTAAAGGAACACTCATCTACTTTCCTTGAAGTCGGGAAGAAGTGAATTTGATCTTGTATTATTATGTTCCCAGCTCCTCATTTGATCTTGTCCCCAAAATGGTAGGCTTATTGAGTCGAAAAACTGGCCACTCTCACCATACAATCGTGTGTCATCTACAGAACGTGTTGGATCTTTGCATTTGTATCAAATACAATGTGAGTCGTATCCATACTGTCACCAGAATAAGGTACCCAACCTTATCCCTATATTATAGACCCTTTAGGCTATTTATTGAATATTAATCCTTATATGTTTCCATATACAGTTCAAGACTTATATGACAACCTTAGGTATTAGTTTATTGAATTTAGGGTTATTAAGGCAAAATAGAATATAACACAATCAATAATATTTATTGAATTAAGATCGATAACTCTTTATAGATGATGGTCAATTAATAACATTTACTATCTACGAGTTTTATGGCATAAAACCCAACACCCTCTGCCTATGCGTTAAGCATGCCAGTAGACCCAACCAACATCTGTGCAAATACCTCCACCCAACAAACACGTCCTACGCGCCTAGACTACTCTAGCTACGTGCCCAACTTGTCTTTTGTTGCCTATTAAGTGCCAAATGATGGAACGAACACATGCACAGCGGAAGTGGGATTAGTGTCTTCAAGTGGAATCAATACCTAGCAACAACAAATGTTGGTTTTTCCACTAGATGAAACTTGGATCTTTCTACTAACTTGGTCAAGAGGTCAAAGTTTGACTTTCAAAATCTTAGTCAACATTTTGACTTTTATTGCATTTTTTTACCGAGTCAACAATTTTGACTCTTGATACATTTTTGACCAATTTCATTTAATTTAAAAATTAATTCTAATTATTAATTTAAAATTAAATTAATATTAATTAATTAATTAAATTTTTTTAATTAATTTAATTTAATATTCAATTATTAAATCCAACCTAATCCCAATCAATATAAATCTCTATTCATAGTCTTGATATTTAAATCTTATTTAAATATCTTCTATTCTCCCCCTCTCTTTATTTTTAGTTCACAATTAAACATTAGGATAAATATATCGGATATATTTAACACTTTACTTCAAAAACTGAATTCGAACACTTCAAATTTGTTTGTCATAATGTTCTAAGGTTTAGTCCAATATGAGTTAGTAGGGGACCTCATGGACCTATATATCATGAGCTCCAAGGATCCGAGATTAACCAACTAAACTCTTTAACCCAATTAACCAAAATTCGTTAACTACCGAGATTGGGCCATGTCAGTTTTGGCAAGGTATAGTTTGATTTTGACCTATAACCAGACTCAATCGTTGTAGTACTTTCGAATCAAGATCAAATGATTTTCTTTTTCTTTTTCTTTCAAGGCACGATTCCTTACCAGTTATTCCAACGTCCTGTATGATTGCAGTGGTTGCATTCCTCTCACTGTAGATACATTTCTGTCCACTCGATATAACCATAATTAATAAGTTAACCCTTCACAGGTTGTTCATAGTAACAGCTGGGTCAAAATCTATTTTACCCCTGAGATTACATCTTGCTCCTTAAGTCTCATTGATCCTCTAATGAACAATTGGTTTGTGCTTCAATCACCAAATCTAGTCCCTCTCGGGACAATGAGAAGGTGTGGCCCCTTATTCAAGATCCAGAGTTAGCAATTAAAGAAATAACCTCTCTACTATCCCTAAAAATGGGTAGGAGTGCATTTCGTCTTACACCTTATGTCCCCATCTATCTACTTGGTCTTACCCATCAAATGGAAAGCTTATTGAGCCGACACTGTTGAGCTAGCCCTCATCCATGCAAATCTAAAGATAATCCCAAATAAACAAGAGTTCATAGTTAGCTCAGGATTAAGGTCAAGTTACCTAGGTCATCGCTTTGAAATAATTAGTCTTAAATAGTAAACAACGTTATAAAGTAAGAATGACTTATTTCTTAGTCCGGTCTTATACAAATTCTTTGCATAGGAAACCCCTACTCGCATGTCTCCATATGAACGATTCAGAATCACATTGTTTGTACTAAATACAAAGTGGGCCGTATCCGATAGTATCCCCTGGATAAAGTACCCAACCTTATCCTTATACTATAGACCGTTTAGACTATTTACTCAAACTTGATCCACTTTTATGTCGCTATATAAAGTTCAAGTATTCTTGTTATAGCCATGGATCTTAGATTACTGAATTTAAGGTTTTATAAAACGACATAAGCAATTCAAATATTCAATAACAACTTTATTGAATAAACCTCAATAAAAACTTTAGTGTAAACAAGATTACAAACTGCGAGTTTTTAGGACATATAACCCAACACCAGTAGTCTTGCATTATTTGGAGTTGGTAAGTCAAGGTTAGGGCCAATAAGGTATTTTAAGGATATTTTAGCCTTAATGAAATAAATTTGGATTCTAAGCTAATTTTTGTATAATCCAAGATAGGTTAAAGATTTGGGAAATCAAGAACCCAAGTAAGAGCTAGGAAGTTGGAAGGCAAAAGAATTCCTGCTAGTGAAATGTGAGTGATTTACTTTCAAATGTTTGGATTGATATTGTATACATATATTTCTATGGTTTTGAATGCTGACATGATCTGTTTTATAAGCCTTTTTGTTGATTTAAACTCTTGATTCAAATAAAAATATTTTATCTATGGATATATGTTTTATGTCAAATTTTACTTACTATTTCAATGTGGAAATGATTTTTTGATTTAAAAATTCTGGACTTGGTTGATTTGGAACTTGTGGTGGTATTGATGGAACTATCAAACCGCTAAATTGCAAAATATATTTTGTTCCCTGAACGAAATAAGGATTTCCTATACTCAAGTATACGAAGAAGGTATAGGGGAATTCCATAACTCTCTATACTTAAGTATAAGGAGAAGGTATAGGGGAAACCCATAACTCCCAATACTCAAGTACGAGGAGAAGGTATATAGGAGACCTGGTACTCAAGTACAAGGAGAAGGTATCTGGGAAAGGTTTTTGGGACCCACCTCAGCACACACATAGGCTTTAGGTCGTGTACAGGGGTACTTAGCCTTTTGGGGGCAATTTTGCGTGCACATATGAAAGTTATAAAAGTATCGACGTTGAATCTTGAAGGTTACTCTTCATCAATCAAGAAAATGAAACTGATGATTGAAAGTTCCTAACTTCAGCTAAGGCTTGAGGGTACAAGGTTTGGTTTGATTTTCGGAACTTGGGTATGTTTTTAGGAAATCTATGATCATGCCATGTTACTGTTTATTATGTTTCATCGATCGTTACTTGTGTTTAGAGTTTGATTGAATATTTCGATATTTGGCATTGATTTACATTTAAATGATTTATAAAAAGTTTTCAAAAGAAAAACCTATGTTCATATTAAAATCACCATTCACTGGGATTCCCAGCTCATGTTTTCCAATGTTTTGTTCCTCCTCCCCTCTCAAGTAGCGAAAAGAGTTGAGTTTCGGATGCCACACAAGGACAAGGTCTGCCACACCACGAGATTAGTTTTCTTTTTATAAATTTTGTTCTGCGGGTTAGGGTAATTGAAGTTGAGTTCAAAATTTGTAAAAATTTTGTATGAACATTAAATTGTATAACCTTGAGTTGTGTTACAAAATAAATTAATTTCCAAGTTAATATTTCTAGTTGGTTTTAAAAGTGGTTAGTCAAGACAGGCAGCAAGTATCACAAAAGGGTAGTATTTGTTGTCTTCAGCCTCTATCTAGGTGAAAGAGGTAAGCCTGGGAGGGAGTGTGACAAGGCAAGCCACCGATCAGGGGGACAAGTCCACCTCACTCAATCTCTGTCATCCGTCATCCATCCCATTGACAAAATTTGTTGGCATATGACCACACCTGTCTCCATCCGGGCTTGGTCTGAAAACTCTAAAGAATCTCCAAATTGAAGCAATTAGGGTTATAAAAAAGGCATCATCCCCATTGAACACCACTCAATTACAAGTCTCCCAAATGCGTCACAACACCCCAACAAAGATCAATAACACCATCTGCTTGACATGCTTTGAACCCATACAAAATGATCTAACACCGACCAATTATTCTTGGATTTTGCATAACGTGACGACATAGCGTGAATGGATAAATAAACGCGTCAGATTATTATTCCATTTAACTGAAAAAGAAAAAGAAAAATGTCTCATTGAATAATCATTTAAAAAAAAATCATTTCTTTATGAAAAGTAGAAATCATGGTAAGAAAATTAAGAGAAAACAAACAGAAACAAAAACAAATAACCAAAAAAAAAGAAATGATTATTGGATGAAGCTTAATTATTTCATTAAATATGTTAAAAGAATACAACCCTTTTCCAAAAATAAACTGAAAAAAAAATAAAGGTATCTAAAGGAAAGTGTAAAAGCTAAATATAAAGCTAGTTAAACTATTTTTAAATCTAGATTTGTTTACTCATCATTTCTCTATACGATTTTCAAATTTCTTAAAGAATATTTGAATTATCTTTCAAATTCCAAAAATAAAACTAATTTTTTTAGAATTTTTAAAAATAAACTCTATTTGATAACCTATTTGTTTCAAATTTTAAAAAATTAGGCTTACAAACAACACTTCTATATAGTTTTCTTACATTAAGACCTACTTTTAAACATGTTCAAAAAAAATCAAGACAAAATTTAAAAACTAAGAAAAGATTTTTTAAAAAAAAATTAATTTCGTTTTTTAAATTTGGTTTAGCAATCATTTTCTTTTAAGGAGGGTGAAAAACTTACTAACAACTTGTGAGGAAACAAACTAAATTTTATAAATCATAAAATCAAAACAAAATAGTTATCAAACGAGATTTTAGCTTTTTCTAAATTTTATTATTGTTTTTAGAATTTAGTTCAAATGTTTAGTTTTCAATTTAGTTTTTATGATTATGTTAAATCCAGAGAGTCACCAATTTTTTGATTTTTTCGATTCTAATAGAATAAGTCAAATCGAAGATACTAACTCATAATTACATAATTCGTAAATAGATAATAGGTATCAACATAGATATAATTTAGTGTTAATAAATCTTCACTTCTCCTAAAGATTGTATATTGAAACTTATGGTATTATATTAAAAAAATTGATAAAATGAGATTAATATATAAAATTTGATCAAATCGTGAGGACCAGATTAATAATCCATTAAGAGATTAAATACATATAATATTCCTAAGATATTTTTTAATCGTTTAGGTTAATTATAAAATGTGAAACTAAACAAAACTCAATAAATAAAGATATTTATTTATTGAATTTGAATATCACACTCTTCATTATTAAAATATCAAAATTATAAAATTAGTCAAGTGGGTTAATACCTTGTTTGGTAGCAAAAATTGGCTACTTACTTTGAGTTTTAGTGGGGCGGCGACACGTCACCTTCAATGATTATTTTGATTAATTTTACTAATTGTAATTATTTAATAATATTAAGAAGCACCAAAACAGCAAGAGAAGTTTCTGTTTTTATTTTTTTTTTTTCCTTTTTTTTTGGTCCCTTTCGCCATAATTCCCAAAATACTAACGAATAAAAAACAAGAAAAGTAAAAATTTGGTGGTATGTCAGTCTCATTCTCTTGTTTATTTAATTAGCATTTTTTTTAATCTTTATTGATTTATATGGTATTAGTTGGGTGCTTTGTAATGTTTCATGTGATTTTGTCGATGCGGGTAATGTCAGATCTATTAAGAAGAAAGGAGGACAAGTCTATGGATTCAACTTCTAACTTTATATTAATTTTATGTCCCGTAATAAAAAAATTCTAGATCCACCATTGTATGTTAGTATGATTGGCCATTTCTTTGTTCTTGCATTGGAACTGTTGGCCATTGAGGATGACCTTAGACATTTAGCTTCATGTCTCATCTTGCTATATTGGGGGAGTCAGACTCTCGTAGAGTGGTTCACATTCTTAATTACGAGAGTCTTAATTTTATAGAAGTCCCTTCCATTTCTAGGGAGATTTCTAGACTGGCAGCTGATAAAAGATCTATGACTTTCCCAATTATTAGGATCGAAGGGAACAAAATGATGTTGCCTATAGACTTGCTAGCGGGCTTTGGATGAGGTTGCCGAGGATGGTTTGGGGGGATTCGTTCACTTTGTGACTCGTTCAGCTTGTTGAATGAGCTATTGTTCTTTCGAATTATGTTTTAGTTGTTTCGTTTATCTAAAAATAGAGTTTAGTTCGTTTTGATCCATGTACTTTTAAAATGTCAATTTGCCCTCTATAATTTTATTTATAAGAGATCCAAACAATCACTTTTTAAAATACAACAACTAATATGAATCAAAATTGAAAGTACATCAATCAAAATGTATCAAATCTGAAACAACCTCTCCAATTTTAGTTTAAGGAAAGTTAAAAAAGAAAGAGGAAAAAAATTAAATCATGTTCTAACCCTCAAATTCCATGCTGATCTGAATTTGTATAAAGACTATTTCAATCTTTGCTGATAATTTTTAAAGAATTATTTTTTAAAGAAAAAATCTTGACTTAATCTTTTTTTTTTTTTTTGTTCAACAGTAGAAGCCACATGTATTAAATTAGTGATTTTGTATGTAATAAAACAAAAAGTTAGGAACTAACACATATTTAAATGTTGATCAAGTGACCAAAATGAATTTGTCCAATGAGAACAGATTTAAGGACCATGACAGCAAAAAGTATAAATTAAAATGAAAATAGTCCTCCCATAAAAATATCAAGGATTAACAAGTTTATTAAGATTTTTCCTTAAATTTTGTGCTTCATTCCCATTTATTCTTGAAATTTTGGTAAAAAAAAATTTGCATTTATTTTCCATTTGATTTATGTTATGTATAATTTTAGATCGAAGGATACAAACGACATAAAATAAGGATAGAAGGAACAATGTCAAGAAAATAACAAAGCTTGGGACAAAAATAACACCCTAAGCCCAAAATGAGCCTATGGGAGAGGATTCGTTTGTGTCAAATCCCAAATTTATGTGCTTGGCTTGGCCTCGGTCAAGGCCAAAGTCGAGGTCGACCCTAGCAGAATAGTTAATAGGACATGTCCCACGCATGTCTCGATTGAAAGTATTGCCTTAGGACCAAAATGGATTTAGGGGAAGATGTTCAGCCTCAGCTAAGGTCTAGCCAAACATAAAACTGGGCTCTCTCCTCAACTCGGTAGGTTATACAATTATCCTAAGTTGAATCCAAAATCCTATTGAACAACCTAGGTCAACTTCCTCTATAAATACATCATTATAACTTCGTATAAGATAACTTAAATCGTACTTTAAAATTTTCTAGCTTCCATACTCTCTGGCTAAAGCATCAAAATGTATGTGGCAAGCACCATAGGATCTGTATGTTTTTTCTTTTGTAGGCAAAGTTCTTCTTCCCTTCAACAAATTTGTTGTTGGTGTCAGTGAAGATCAGGTGCATTTCTCCGTTCAAATTTTAGCATCAACAGTTCCTAAGTTTCAAAATATTACACTTCTAAATTTTAGTTTTGAATTCATATTCCATTTGGTCTTTAAATTTTAAGATCTTATACATTTGCTTCTAAGTTTTAACTTGAACATCCCAATCAGCCGCTACTGAAGCAAATGTGCTTCTAAGTTCTAACTAATGCTCACTTTTTTTTTTATAACTCTTAGTTAATTAATTTTAAATAATTAGGATGTTATTTGTTTTATATTGATTTGAATACTAATAACTAAAAGTGAACATCAACGATAAAAGTATAATGTTTTGATATTCGAGAAAAAAAAGAGAAGATATTGTCTCTTTTTTTCTTGTTTGTAATGAATTTATTAAAGCAACTTTGAAGTTGCTTGGCAAAGAGGGAAAAGGGGAAAAACACTTCTATTCTCTAATGCTTTTTTTCCTTTTTCATTTTTCCTCTTTCTACTTTTGGCATATATTGAACCAAAAGTTTGAGTAATTTGCTTTAGTGGATCATAATCTCAAAAGAAAGAGACTAAGATTTGTTTCAAAAGTTAAAATGATGAGATTAAGCCCTTAATGAACGCCTTAATCAGATGGAAAGACTCATCATTCTTTTGGAAAATAAAGCTACAATTTTCAACAATTTCCAATCCTAAAATACTTGTGTTACTTGTCGGCAATATTTGTATGCTTTGAATTTCAAAAGTCAAACTCTAGTTTTCTTATCCCCAATCAAATTCTTATTTTCACTAAGTACACTTTAGGATTTCCACCCACTTTACAAATCATAATTCCACGAATAAATACAAATTAAATAAAGTTAAAAGTGCTACCGACTTGACCATTGATTATTGGCCCAAGACGTATTATTGATCAGGAGTTCAAAGGTTCGATCCTCTTAGATTTTGGATCAATATTTTAGAGGTTTCGGAATCTTCTTATTTTTCTTAAATCAAAGTTTGCAAAAAAGATGAGTTTTCTTTTTCTTTTCATTTTTTTTAATTTTTAAAAACATGTAGGTGGAAAATTCGAATTTTTAACCTCTTAGGAAAAAATATATATCTTAATCAACTAAATTATGTTTGGATTGGTGAAATTCTTAAAAGCTAAGCAATCAACGGTATAATTATCTTGTCAAAATATACTAGAAGCTAGGTATGAATTAACTTTCTCAGTGATTAAAACAATGACTTTAGTACACAAAAATTAAGTACTTATAAAGTAAATTCAAGCCTGCATGAATATAGCTCTCTTGATATAATGTACCATCAACAAAGAAGTTAGAAATGTAAATCATTCATCCCGTACTTTGTTGGACTAAAAAAAAAAGTAAAATCGACGTGTATTCCATGTATTAACTTAGACTACCAAATTAAATTTTCTTGTACTCCTCATTTTGGTACAAATTATAGTAATTTTTCCCATTCTTGCATACTAAATACAGTTCATCATTTCTTTTCAATTTCCAATCATATTCCAAAACACAAACATCTCATTCTCAATGATGTTTTCATATTCCCAAAATTTCTATTTTCTTACTCTCCATTCCATTGTTTGTGTTTTCAAAAATATGTCTCCAAAAAGCATGAAGGAGAGGTTAATGGTTTTTCCCTTTTTTTTTCTTTTTTTTTTTAAGGGAAAAAAACAAAAATTCATATTCTTATTTTTAATATTTAACTGATGGGTTTTTTCCAAATCAGAACAGATTCTCCAACTTAAGTGGCACCAAACAGTTCTGCAGAAAGACCTATAAAAAGAGAGCCCTAAAGTGAAATTCTAAGCATCTAATTCTCATTCACATGTTTTGTTTCATGCAATTTATTGTATATATTTTTATTTTTATTCTTTTCTTTCTAGATATTTATACGGAAATTTTTTACATATAGAAAAAATGTCAAACTATTTATTGAAATTAAAAAAAAAAAAAAAAAAATTGATAAACTTCTATCAGCATCTATCGCATATATTAATGATAGACTTCTATCAATTTCTATAATCAACGAACTTTTATTAACCTCCTGTCAGAGAAGATTAAATTTTGCTATTTTGAGCAAATAGTTTTCTTTATCTTTAAAAATCCACCTGTGTATACAATATAAGGTTTTTATTGCTCATGGATCAATATTCTTGTTTAGAGTCCCCCTACCCAAATATATATATATATATATTTTTTTTGTTATTGTAATGAAATGGAAGATGAAATATGCCCTAAAAGTTAGGGCATAACAAATGAATTTGGCTTTGGAAGATACCAAAAAAAAAAAAAAAAAAAAAAAGCGAAACAAAGATCATAAAGACCTCCACTAGAATTTCTGCACAACCTGCGCTAAAGTAATCAATAATAATCCAAGTCAAAGCATGGGTTGCTTAGATTTCACAAGTGTAAGATACAAACAACTTTATTTTATAAACTTATTTATAAAAATAACACAAATTTCTCCTGTCACAATGTGACCGACAGCTTGGCATTAGTAAACGAATTTCGAATATGTATCTCATAGTTAAATAGGGGTCATGCACATTTCAGAATCTACGTTCAATGATTATTATCGTTTATACCCTTTAACTAAAACAGGAAAATATATGTAAAGAGTATAGAAGGAAGTGTTGGTTTAGGTAGGCACGAGATTGTGAGAGGAAACGGTTTCATTTTGGTATCCTTCGAGTCCTACCTAGGCACGGGATCGCTGCAATGCATCAGTTAAAGTCTTGACAGCCTTGTTATATGATATGAATCCCATGAACCAGAATTCATGAGAGTCCCTCGTGATTACTTGGATGTATTTTTGTGAGGGGTCCATAAGGTTTGAAGAAGCATTGATTTTCCCCAACTGATCAACCGCTATCATCACCTACATACATATTCATCATAGTCATGAAAAAGAATGCAACTAAAGACATTAACAGAAGAAAACACGAGCGAAAAAGATAGATAAAGGGACAAAGAAACTCGACGAGACTCGGCGATTCGTTTTTCTAATTAATCCTGTTGAATCTACATAACTACCAATTATTTTAGATACTAACACAAGCATAGTTTTCAAGATCAGATTTGGGCCATTAAACTATACTTCATGGAAACACAAAGATGGAGATAGGAGATTGGAGATTCTTAATGCAAACATTGACTTCAGCATAGTTTCATAAACTCTCTTATGCACAGACGCGATAACAAACCAAACTAGGAGGAAGAACAAATTTCACTAAACTTACTTTTCAATAATCATCTAGAGATGCCAGAGGAAGATTACCTTCATACATGGAGTTGTAAGCTACTAAGCCGTTGTTGTTTCTCATTGCTTTCTAGCCTACGATAACCATTTTCTCAAACATGTTTTCAAACATTTGCAAAAACCTTTTTCATAAACCCCGTTTTCTAAAACAATTTTCTTTAAACGGGGTAGAGGTTGCGAGATACGCCCGTTGTGTCATTGGCTATTTGAATTTGAATCAGTTGACTTGTTCGTGGGCGGGAACACAATTGCTTTGTGGATCTTTTAAAATTGTGATTGGGGGGTGGGGGGCTATTCTGGATATATTAATTGATGGATGTCCAAGAAAGTTATTCTTCTAGCCAGAAACAGGTTCTTGGACAACAGCTTATAGTTTCTGTGGACTGACAATCCATCAATGGTGTCCTACAGGAAGATCAGACCCTGCATTCATGCATTTCCAGTTCCTCCACCCATTGCTAGTGACTCCATGGTGCCCAGTTTATTAAATTAATTCATAGTGGCTAATAAATAAAGGACAATTATGTTAGGCTATTTAATGAGTATATTAAATGGTATTAAATTATGGGCTCACATACTTTCCTAGTGAAGAGTATAGTCCCAATACACTATCTCTTCATTCATTAAACAGTGAAGGAGAGTGACTATTTTACTCCATTGAGAGATTATGAACTATACTATAAAACTAGATATTTCTATTTATATTATGCCTTTTAAATTTTAATCTTATGGATTTGAACTTCAATTATTTTCTACCACGATAAGGAAAAAAAACAATTGGAAAAATTTTCATATTGAATTTCACAGGAGAAACCTAGTGAAATTGTGATTCATTGGATCAAAATTAAACTGTTGCAGTACATCATATAGTTATTTGCCAAACTGCAGATCCACCATGCTTTAAATTCGGAAAAACATGATAGAACCTAAATATATATTGAATTTGATTGGTAATGAAACTATAAGATAAACCAAGTAATTCGAGGTACTTGGACCCTCCCAATCTCTTGAGATCACTCTTTAAGTCCTAACACACTCACCATAGTATTTCCTCCTTCCTCCCTTCCCTGCTCACTATATTTATAACTACACCTTCCTTATAAACTACTTAACTAATTATGAATATACCCTTGGTATCCCGCTAATACCTTTCCTATCAAAACATTAAACATAATCATACTAAAGCAAGTTTATAGAAAAATTTTATAGAAAACTTGGCAACCAACTATTAATAACTATTTCTTCTTGTTTGTGTCTCTCGTCGTAAACTAAGAGAAGAAAAGCAGAAATGTATAGTACTACAGTAGTACATACTCCTTCCATTCAACATTCAAGACATCACTAAATGATATATTACTTTATTTCATGGACCCACCATTTTTAAATGCTTCTTCTATGACAAACAATGAGCTGAGGTACCATAGCACTAAAATTTTTCTTTCACTCAAGAAGCCACCTATGCATATCACGTGTACGAAGAAGAAAGGGTGAGAAATACAAATGGAAGTTAGAGGGAGAAAGAATTGGTAACTGTAATAGAGTATCTTAGAGAGGGAAGGCAGCAGGGCCCTCGCACGTGTTAGATAAGAGAAGTATATGTGAGTGGGGTCGTTAATAGAGAGAGTTAAGTCAGTAGAATCTTTTGTGAAGTGTCTCAGACCTCTCATCAAACATATGAGAAGTCTTGTATCCGTTCTGTTTTGTCTTTCCTTCAATATATCTAAGGCCTTGTTCGGTCGGACTGGGATTGTTTTCTCCCAATTTCTTTATAATGATTTTCATCTTTTTTTAAAGTAACATTTGAATTCCTAGCTAAATTCAGAAAGTATAAAAAAGTTGAAAACCGTTTTGTCTTTGTTTTCTATTTTTTAAAATTATGCTTACAAACACTACTTTTACTGATGATTTTTTAACCAGTTAAATTTTGAAAATTAAAATAAAAAAATATATATATAGTTATCAAACAGAGCCTACTTTTTTCTAGTCTTCAAAACTTGACATGAATTTTGAGAACATTCTTATGAAGTAGATACCAAAACAAAGAAACTCCATAGGTCGAAAAAGTGTTTAAAAGCTTAATTTTTAAAAAAACTAAGGGCCCATATGGATTGACTAGAGAAAAAAGATGTTTTTCAGAAAGAGTCATATTTATTTAAACTCTTTTGATAAAAATTGTTTAAAATAAACTTCGAAAACATTTCAAAAACTATTTTAAATGGTTACCAAATACTTTATTATTATTATTTTTTTATAAAATGACTTATTTTCAAAATTAAACACTTGAATAGTAAAATCAAACACAACTTGAGAATCCAAAGCCAAATGATTATCGAACCGGTCTTAAATAAACTCAATGAACTACTTATCAGTAAACAGCTAAGTTTTATTTCTTAAAAATCCTATTTCAAATCCATCAGAACAAAATATCTTCAACAAAGGGTGAGAAATACCTTGTAAAGGATCCACTGTGGCTCGCCAGGAGATGGATAGTAACAAAGAGGAAACTCACTACAAAAGGCCACCCTTTTTGTGGATATGTACAAAGTCCCATTCACAGGCCCAGAGGAAGTGGACAGATAGCAAGCAAAGAAGTCCAAGTATTTGTCTCCGTCGACGAAACCAAACGTCTGTTGGAATACTTTTTTATAGCCACCTTCTGTAACTAACTTCGTTCCTTGATGAAGCCTGGCCATGGCCGCATCAGTGACACTAGAACTAAGTTTCACTGTTGGGAAAAGCATATATTGCATTGCAGGTTAGACGCTAATAAGCTCGATAGACATCGAACAGGTATATAAATCCAGGTCCGAATTTCATTATTCCAGAAAGAACCAAAAGGAACCAAGCAAATCCTTGCCAAGAAAAGTTGGTTCTGTTTTTAACTTTTAGCATGCCATTTGTTATTTGAAGTTATCATTTGTTTACAGAAAGAAACAGTTCTAATCGTTTGAAACTAATCATTGAAAGCTGTACCTATTAAATTAATAAACATCAGTGATTATTTGGAATCAATGATAACTCATGACAAGCCTGAAACCATTTCATGACAGACCTAAACTCTTCCAATTATTCAGAACTGACTCGTTGAAAGCTCTCGACCAATCATATTAGAAAGATGGAGAGAACTAAATTAATAGAACCCAAATAAATAGAGACATAAAAGATAATAGAAATACAAGATAAACCAAGTGTTCGATGTACTTGGACCCTCCCAATTTTGAAATACTCTCAAGCCCTAATTCATTAACCAAAATATTGATTATCTTCCCATTCTCCTTATCACTATTTATAACTAAATTCCATAACCAACTCCCCTAACTAATAACTAGTATACCTTAATATCCCTCTGACATCCTAATAGCATTCCTACCTACCATAAACTTGTTAGAATTCTAGGTGAAAACAAACACCTTAAAGAAAGAAACTTGAATAGAGGAAAGAACTAACAGTGATTCCAGATGCCATCTGCTGCAGCCTCTACCATCTTAGAACAATCTGCAAACCTCTTCCCACACCGATCCAACACTTCCGACATCTTATCTGCTGAACATATGCAAAAGAAAAAAAAAAGAAAAGAAAAAAAGAAAGAGTATCAATATCCACAGAGGAATTTTTACAAACACGTTAAGTGCAGAACAGAAGAAAACAAACATTTCCCATTTGGAGATGTGGAAGCAGAGGAATAATGAACATAGGGATTGTCTTTGGTGTCAAGGTGATTGATCATGGTGTAGATTGCGTTGATCACGATTCTGAGTCTAATCCTTCTTATGCTTCATTGTGACGAAGTGGGTCTAATCAGAACTGGGAATCAAACAGGAGGAATCAGAACACTGAAGATGAAGATGATGAAAGAATCTACGAAATGAAATAAACAATGGGGTTTTTGGGGATTCGAACAAGTGACAGAATTTCTTCGACCACCAAACGAGAATTCTTTGATGATGATTGGAACTCCGCTATTATTGGTCCAGCGAGAAAATTATTCACAGTAAGGTTGGATTGACCAATGATAAGTGAAGGACTTATGCTTGAGCTATAGGGATGAGAAACAGCGGAAAGAGAACATGGACAATGACAAACGTTGGTCATCAATGAGTGGATGTTCTTCCAACCAACTTTCCAAATTTCCAACGTCGTGCATGGGTAGCAAATTGATGCGCCACCGTGTTACATGTCTTGGAGTGAATAAAAATTTGTATATGAGTTCAAGATGATTCATCGGAACCTTTCAACAACTTTAATAAAATTTGGCAATCAACTTCTACCCGTGAGTGTCTCGACAGAGAGAATGGTGTTGCCAGCTGAATCACAAAGTATAGCACCAATCACCATAGACTCTCCAAGAACAGCTCCATAATGAGCTTAAAGGAGAACCAAGGGAGAGGGTGTCACTTGTGTTGTTGAATGTAGACGTAAAGTTTCATTAAGTTATCATAATCTCATTAACTTACCAAGACAGGTGAACAATACTTCAAAATAGCCCAGATATAACCATACATGAGTGTAATAATTAGTTACGACGATGAACTAAAATATTAGTTAGCAATTCGGATGTGCAAACCAATCTTAGAATTGGAAAATGAATAAGAAATTAGTGACTTTTTCCATAAAGTGTCCTTCCCTCTCCCTCGCACGTGTTTGGTCGCCACCCCCAAGAGTCTTCTTCATCCTGCAATGACACTTTTCACCTTCAATCATCGATCAACAATTGACAACGGGTGATGACCAACGACAAAGGAATCGAGAAAATGAGCAATGACAAGGAGTTGTGAAAAGAACACCTAGACATACAAAGTGCAACAAATCCACATGCAACGAGAGTAAGAAGGGCAATGGAGGAAAAAAAAATTGGAAGAGGGTTTACTGACACTAACAAAAGGTTAGAAAAACAAAATTCAAATAACTTGATCAAATCTCAAACGAGCACAAATTTTTAGGTCATCCGTATAAACACTAAGAAACCATTAGTTCTTTATTTTTACCCATATAAGATACATAACTTTTTCAAGATACACCATCTTTATTGAGTAAGGTAGTCGCAATAAGAAGACATAGGAACAAATACAAGCACTCTATAAGTAAGAAGACAGACATGGAATGTAGAGAGGAGGCAGAAACTCTCAAACCATCTGTTCATCGAAACAAACTAGGAACAGGAACGCTTTAATGCCTCAGTTAAACTCTTTAGAGCCCTGCTGAACGATATAAATCCCAGGAACCAGAATTCATGCCCATCCTTAGTAACCACATGGATGTCTTTTTCAGAGGGGTTGAGAAGATTTGGAGATGGACGTAAATTTGCCACCCGATTCAGCTCTATCACAACCTACAAATGGGTAAAAATACACATGAGAGATCCCTCCTCAACTTCCATAGTCAAGTTGGTCCGTCTACTTTTGATTTTAGTTCATGTTGGTCTCTATACTTTCAAAATATTCATTTTCATCATTGTATTATGAAAATGTTTATCTTGGTCTTTGTACTTTTAAAAAGTGACTATTTCAATCCCTTCATTTTCATTAATATTTCACTTTTAAGGTACCAAAATAGTCACTCTCTAAAAGCTCAAGAACCAAAATGAACCATAGTTGAAAGTGCAAGGACCAAAATGAACATTTTGAAAGTATGGAGATCAAAATGAACCAAAGCTAAAAGTACAAGAACCAAAGTAGTATTTAAATCAAAAACATCCAATAGCTAAGCCAATTATTCTTTCTGCCAACATCCCATTTAGTCCAATTCAACAGTGTTCAGATAACAAAGGGGGATAGAGAGCAAATTAAGTTCTAACATGTGCAATACAATCAGGAGCAAGAGTACCTATGGACGAGTCAGGGCTCAGGAGGCCCTTTTGTTATAATAAGATTTTATTTAAACTAAGATCAAGTATTTCTCACACATATTCACTCTGTCCTAGAAGTAGAACACATTTCAATGCTTATAATACAGAAAAGCTTTAGTGTATTCCACTCAAATCAATACTAAGATGGGTAAGGTAACAATAACTAAACCTTGATATAAATTTGAGAAATACTTCTATTTCTGATATATCAAAACTACAGCATCCCAAATGATAATGGGTCAAACATACCTTGTAATAGAGCCACTCTGATTGGCCAGGAGATGAAGGGTAACAGAGAGGGGATTCACTACAGAAAGCCAGTCTTTTTGTGGATATGTAAAGAGTCCCATTCACAGGCCCAGAGGGAGTTGCCAAATAGCAAGCATACGAATGCAAGTATTTTTCTTCAGGAATAACACCAAATGTATGCTGGAATAATCTTTCAGGTCCTCCTTCAGCAAGTAATTTCGTCCCTTGAACAAGCCTGGCCTTTGCAACATCACCAATGCTAGGACTAACTCTTACTGTTGACAAACATATATTGCATATCAGGAGCCAATAAGTCAACATTCATGGCATTATTCAGCAGACCTCCAAAATAAAACTCATTTTACATGTTATTTATCAGTTCCTTCTATCACATGCCTCCACCTAATGGAGATGTTATTGTTTAGGTTTAAATACTACTTCAATCCTTGTATTTTTGACTTTGGTTCTTTTTTGTCTCTATATTATCAACTTTGGTTCATTTTGGTTTCTATACTTTCAATAGGTTCATTTTGGTTTCTATATTATCCACTTTGGTTCATTTTGGTCCCTATACTTTCCAAATATTCATTTCAATTCTCATGCTTTCAACTTTAGTTCATTTTGGTATTTAGACTTTCAAAATATTCATTTTGGTTCATGTAGTTACAACTTTAGTTGTACTTATACTTTTAAAAAGTGGCCAATTATGTCCCTTCATTTTTAGTTCTATTTAAATTATAAGGGACCAAAATGGCCGCTTTTTAAAAGTACAAGAACCAAAACGGACAGTTTGAAAATACAAGAACCAAAATAACCAAAGTTGAAAGTAAAAAAGACCAAAATAAACATTTTAAAAGTACATGACCAAAGTAGTATTTAAACCATCGTTTATCAACAACATGGCCTGTTGGGTATCACAAAGTTCACTATAAAGAAACCTGATCCAGCAGGATCTGTTTCACTATTAGAATCAGTTCATCGATGGAACAAATCATCCTCTAACTAAATACGAAAGATTAAAGGCATGTTTGGAAGTGATTTTGAAATGGTTAAAATCACTTTTGTCATTTTTAAAATTGCTCGAAAACATGCTTTTAATCATTCAAAACTAATTTTGATGACATGAAATTGCGTTTAAAAGTCTAAAATTAAACATTAAATTATATTTAAGTGTTTAAAGGCATGTCTCAAAGTAATTTTAAACATGATAAAAAGTGATAGTAACAATTTCAAAATCGACAAACATGTACTAAGGATCTGAGAGTGATTTTGAAATAGTTAATTACTTTTTTCACATTCAAGATTACCAAAAAACATGTTTGGACATGTTTGGGAGTGATTTTAAAATTGTTAAACCACTTTTATCATATTCAAAACTGCTCGTAAACTATTTTTAATCATTCAAAATCAATTTTAAGAGTAAGAAAAACATTGAATTAATTTTGAGGGATTAAAGGTATATTTCCAAGTATTTTAAAAATGACAAATTTTAACTATTTCAAAATCAATCCGAAAACCAATTATGATGGTACAAAAATCGCACTTAAATAATATGAACTCAAACATTAAAACCAAATTAGATCGAAGGGGGGAAAAACTAACTGTGATGCCAAACGTTTTCAACAGCTTCCCCTGCCATTTTTCCATAACCTTCCAACATCTTCCCACAGCGACCCAGCGCATCCCACATCCTATCTCCTAAACAAAATCCAAAAAATTCATTATAAAAACAACGATCAAAACCCTAAATCATTATAGAAACAAGCAATCGAGAGTGGAGTTAAAGAAAGCAAACTTTTCCCAGGTTCAGGAGACGAGGATGAGGAAGGAGTGTGCTGAATATAGGGATTATAATTGCTCATGGTGGAGAGATTGAGAGTGGATTCAGAGGGCTTCAATGGAAGTTCTAACCCGGATTAGGGTTTATTGTTATGGCTTGGAATCGCATTTCAAGAAGATAAGAATTGGGAATTGAGGAATGAAAAGAGCATAAAGATGAAGATAACGGAGAATCTGAAGCAGTGTTCATTTCAAATTCTATGGCGATTTCGTCTGTGAGAGTTGAAAAAAAATAAACAAGGGTTTCCGATTCCAGTGAACTGAACCCGCCATTTCAAACGTAAATTATAGGGAAAAAATAATTTTCTATTTGTTCACTATATATATATATATATATTGAAATTATATTTTAAAATATTACCATCTAAATTTTTGAATTTTATTTTTAATTTAGTTCCTAAATTTTAAGATCACTTTTAACTTTATTTTTTCACAAAATACTCGAGGTTTGTTTGTAATATTATTATTTATTAATTAAATTAGATAATTATAATAAATTAAGTTTCACTATTTTTTTGTCACTGTTAAAATGAGTTTTAAAATTTCACTTTATAATTATTTTAGATTAATGTGTAAACATTAAAGTTAAAAACTGAAAATGAGCATTTGAAAGAAAATTGACGAAAATATTAAAAAAAACAACTCATAATAATGAAAAATCATTGTCATTCAGCTTATTATAGCATGTCTCTCTAATATTTGATCAAGGACATTCTATATAGGAAGCCTTAATTGTAAGTCGTATTACAATGATGTCTTCTCCACTACATTTATTACATAAGTAGCTCAACATATTACAAAATTTCACAAATATTGTGATGTATTTATCATTAAGACCCATCCACTATTTTTATAAAACAAAACAATTAAAAACAAAAACAAAAAACAAAAACTTAGGGTTTTGTATATCTCCCTCATCCATACATAGCTTAGGGTTTCATATATCCATGTACCCATTAATTCCTTATTTAAAAAAGAAAAAATTGTTTGAATATCCCATTTTTCTTCTTTTTCCCCGAAACTTATCTTGTTTTTCACGTTTCTTCCTCTTCTCTTTCCCTTCTTCTTCACCACTCATTTTTCTTCTTCGTTCATTTATGGTTTCCTCAAATTACATAATCATCTCCTCTTCCTCTGAAACCAACGAGCAAAAGAGATTACAAAGCTAGTTGAAGCTAGCACAAATGGACGAAGCCAAATTTTAGGTTGCAAAGATCCACGAACAGACGTCCACGATGGATATTGGTTGATTGACACTGAATGGGTATCCACGACGGATCTTGATCTGGTTGCTGGATATATATAGGTATATTTCAAATAATCCATATATACTTGGGTCTATTTCAAATAATCCACATATATCTAGTCAATATGGTAAAGGAATTTGAGGTTGCCAATGGATGGACGACGAATCTGGGTGTATTTATTCATTTTATTCTTAATCTCAAATATATATAGGTTTATTGTGATTGTAGTACTATGTATCACTGTTGTTTTAATATATACTATTGTTTAAATATAGTTAGTTTGTGATATTCATTTAAATATAGTTAAGACTGTGATATTCGACGTTATATTGTATATTCATATGGTTATATATGATTTTTTTCCTACAATATATATCAAATATCCAATCGAATACTTGTATCGTAAGGGGAAGAAAGATTACTAACACATTTCAGAGCACTAACTTGAGAATTTGAACTCTACGAATTTAGTTTGTATTTTAATAATTTGATGATGTCATATTTCTTAGTTTATGGTCTAATTCGAAGCATATAATATGAAGTATATATTTTCATTTGAAGTAATCTCATATATATTTCAAATACTATTGTGTATATGAAATAAGTCTCGTATATGTACATAAAAAAACGAAAAAACGAATATTTGAAACCATGCAATTGGATGGAGAAGATGAATGAACAAGTAGAACTAAATCTCGTTAATAAAAAGATGATGAAAATGAAACAAACACCCCAACGATAAAAAGAACATTTCATCAATCCATTAAAATGGAAATAGATATTTATAAACAACAAAAAAGTATATATGTTTAAAAAAGACTCATTAATGACCGTAAGAAAAAACGGCTCATTAATTACAAAGAAGAAAATGAATATATTAAAAAAATGGAAAAAGGGTAAAAATGTCCAAAATTAACCCTAAAGCCTTCAATGAAAAATTTCAGATTTAAGAACATTTACGATATATACATGATCAAAAGAGAATTTTTCATGAAAAAATCTCCTTGATTAATCATTTTATGAAGCTTATGTATTAATGATTTAGAAATAAAATTCTAATGGCTCTAAATTGACTCATCTATGAAAGTTTAAAATTTTGAATTAATATAGGTCTCGTCGTTGGACAACCATTTTGTTGTTTTTTTTTTTTAAAAAAAAGAATTTTACCTATTTTCTCTCAATTTCTTAAATTAATATAGGTCTCGTTAAAAAAAAAAAGAATTTTAACATGTTTTTATAAACTAGTTTTTTATGTTTTGTTTGGTAACTATTTCGTTTTTGGTTTTTAGTTTTTGAAGATTAAACCTATAAACACCTCTTCCACTTATCTCTTGTTTTGATATCTACTTTTTACTCATGTTTTAGAAAAACTAAGTCAAAATTTGAAATCTAAAAAAAATAAAAAATTAATGACTTGTTTTTGTTTTTGAAATTTTGTTAAGAATGCAACTCTTTTACGTAAGATTGATACAACTATGATAAGAAAATGAAAGGAAATAAGCTTAATTTTAAAAAACAAAAAATCAAAGACGAAATGGTTGCCAAATGGAGCTAGTTTTCAAAACTTGGCTTAGTTTTTAAAACATTGGTAAAAAGTAGATGACAAATCAATAAATTTAAAGGTGGAAATAGTGTTTATTAGCATAATTTTCAAAAACAAAATACCAAAAAATCAAATAGTTACCCCACGATGTCATAACTATCAATTGAGGTTTTAAATGACTACATAAAAAATTTAAGAATATTGTTGATGGTAAAATCTGGCCGAGAACTCATCCGATCTTCATGTGTCACTAATGGTGAATTTGTACGATCAAAATCACACATCGGTGGGAAGAAGATGAACTTCCTTCATTCTTGAAAGTGACTCCTTGAGGGGCCTACCAAAAATAGGCCCTATGACCCAAAGAGGGACATGTTGGTCTCGAGGCCGAGGTAAGCCAATTAAGTCGAGGAGCCCAATTGCTTTGTCTACTCCTTTAGGGACTCTCTTCGTCCTATTTCTTGCTGTGATAGGGCAACTCTTTTGATTTTACTCTCAAATTTGACCTTTTTTTTTCTTGACTTCTCAAAAAATCAAAAGCTACCCATAATTTTTAGCCTATTTTTTTTCTTTTTTCCGAATGATAATCATTACAAATATATTATTCTCTTATCTATATTATATTTAAAATATAATCTATACTATATTTAAAAGGTGTTTTAAGTGGAGAAATATTTTATTCTCTTTTGCCATTTTTATGGTTACGTAGGACTCGTTTGAATTGATTTAAGAAAAAACTGTTTTTCAAAAAATTCATTTTTATTTAAATTTTTTTAATATAAAAATTAATTAAAATATACTTGAAAAACTATTTTTAATGGTTACCAAATACTCTAATTTATTCCAAAATGACTTATTTTTTAAATTAAACACTTAAAAATGTATTCCAAACACATTGATAGTTATATTAGGTAATTTAATATATGAAGATGAAATAATTTATTAATTTTATTAATAATATATACACTATATTACTTTAAAAATTGGTTTGAGTTTTAGATTTTTTTCTCTCTCTTAGCTCCAAAGGTACCATCTCTTCCCATTTTTTGTGCTTAAGGTATTTTTCTTTTCTTTTTTTTTTTCACGTTTTTCTTTTCTAAATTTTTTCTTCTTTTCTTGTTAAGGTTCAATGGTTTTGTTTTCCTCACCTAGAAGTAGACATCTCATTCTTCATTAACGACATAAATCCTTTTTCTTTTCTTTTCTTTTTTTTTTTTTGTTTTTTGTTTTTTCTTTCTTTTCCTTATGAGCGTTCATTTTTTAGAAAGGTAAATAACCGATTATATCTAGATACCTAAAATTATAGATGCCCAAAATTACATATTTCTGATATTTTTATATAACCATATTTATTTTGTAGAAATATTTTCGAAGATATCTGAGAATACCTAAATAGGTCTGTGTTTATTTGGTTGGATTTCTACTTAAGAATATCTTAGATTTACATGATATTCCAAGAATGCCCTTATGACTGTTCATTAATTTATAAATAATTTAATATAAGTTGAACTTATTTTTCTCAACAAAATAATATATATTAATTTAAGATTTTTATAAAATAATTCTTAATTTAAATTTGATTTTGAATATATTTCTAAGAAAATAAATATAGCTACAATATAGCCAAAGAAAGTGGAACATATAGTCAAACAATATTTATTTTAATCATTATAAAATAAAAATAAAGGAGAGTGATATTTATGTATATATAGAAAAAAAAAAAAAAAGGTAAGAAAAGTAAAAATGTGATATCCTAATTCAGGAAATCCAGAAAACTCATGTTTCAACTAGACATCCAACACTTTCGAGATGCCCTCCGTGAGAGAATTTTAGGATATCTGATAATTTTTTTTTCTTTTTCTTCCGATTCTTCCTCAAGGTTTTTATCATTCTCCCTAATTTTCATCCATTTTATTTTTAGTCATCTTCTCTCTTTTTAAATAATTGTTAACAACACTAGCTCTCTACATTTCCCTTCTTGATTCTTCCCTCCTTAGTCTAGTTTTAAAAGGTACCTAGGTTTATTTAAATACTATTTTGGTCTCTGTACTTTTAGTTATTATTCATTTTGATCTTTATACTTTCAAAAGAGTCATTTTGGTTCTTGCACTTTTAACTTCGGTTTATTTTAGTCCTGTACTTCTAAAATATGCATTTTGATCTTTGTACTTTCAACTTTGAAACATTTTCGTTCATTTTTTTTAAAAGGTGATCATTATGGTTCCTTAATTTTCATTTTTATTATTTCATCAAAATGGTCATTTTTTTCAAGATTCTATGACTAAATGAAAATTTTAAAAGTGCAGAGACTCAAATGAACAAAGACAAAAGTACAGAGACCAAAGTAGTATTAACCTATAAAGTATAAATATCATAAGAAATTATTAAAAAGAAAATCTTTATTATTTCTTCATATTTTTATTTAGAATATTTGTAATAGATAGTAAAATAAAGGGAAAAAATCTAAAAATATATCATCTCTTTAAAATATTTGCAAATATGGAAGCGTTGACTAGTCAACCTTTGAATTTCTTCTAATTTCCAATTTCGCCATCTCTTGTCTTGTCTTGTCTTGTTGCACACTTTCTTCTTCTTTTTTAAATCTTTTTATCTTTTACCTTTTCTTCGGTTTTTACTTATTTTTTTTTTATTTTCTCTCATTTATTTGGTTTTTACTTCTTTCCTTTTTTTATTTTTTATTTTCTTTTATTTCTCCAGTTTTTGCTTCTTCCCTTTCTTTTTTTCTTTTTCATTTTCTTCTTCTTCTCTTTCTTTCTTTTTTTTTTTTCATTTTCTTTCATTTCTTCGATTACTTTTCATTTTTTTTTATTTTATTTCCTTTCTCCGATTTTTACTTCTTCCATTTCCTTTTTTATTTTCTTTTCTTTTTACAATTTTTGCTTTTTCCCTTAAGTGTCCAATTCATAAGTGACTTAACACCAACAAGCCAATCATCAAGTTTGATCATTATAACTAAACATTAAATGTAATAGCAAATGAATTCCGTTAATGATAGCCACTAATATTTTCTATCATTGATAGCTTAATATTTGATAATTTTTCACTGTTAATTGCCATTTATAGAAGCATATTATTGATAGTCAACTTAGTGAATTTAATTAATAAAGTTGAATCTCGAACTAAAGTGTAAGTGGGATGCCTAGAATTTATCACTAGTAGCATGTTTATCAGTGATAGAAGCTATTAACGATGACATGTTATTTGATGGTAAAAAAGAATGACAAAAGTTATGTATATAACATGTTATCAATATAGGTGATATCAGTGATAGAACTTATGTGATATCCATGTATCGATGATATCAATGATATAAAAGTCAATTACATTTTATGAAAGTCTATCATTGATGGCCACTGCTAAAATTTATCGGTGATAGCCACGGATTGAAGCTATCAATGAAGTCATAGCTATCAGTGATATGACTTAGGTATATATCAATAAAATGAATGATATTAATGATATTAGTGATATGACTTAGGTAAATATTAGAGATAGTCACTTATAGACCTCTTATTGACTTCTATCACTTATAATTTTAAATGTGAATCTTTGAAAGATGATAGTTTCCTTTCAAAAGTTGATAACTATTCATAAAAGTCTAACACTGATGTCCACTAATAGCCTTAGGTGTTAATATTTCAAGTTTGATTCCAATTGATCAAGTGTATCAATGATAGCCATTGAAAACTGATAGCAAATTAAAATGTGATATTTTAAGTGTTACTATTTTTCAGGTTGTATTAATATTTCTCAAATTTAAAGTTATCACTGATAGCAGCTATCAATGATAGCAACTAATAGTAGCTATAAGTAGCTATCAATGATAGCTGCTATCAGTTGCTATCATTGATAGTTACTACTAGTGATATTTTTCAATTTGAGAAAATCGGAAGAAGAAGCACAAAATGGTGGACTGCGTGTGGGCTTTATGGTCATTTACCTATATAGCTATCTGTCACAACCCCTCCTAGATTACCCTTATTAATTCATAAGTGAATGTGACGACAGTAGTTACCAACCCTTTTGCTGGCACTTACTGCCTATCTAACCTGTTAAATTTTACTCAAATCTTGAATATGTACATATCATCAATATATGAACATATTAACTCAGAACTTAACACATTTACATTATAGGGTTTCGCAACATTGTTCATACATGAATATTACAACTTAGTGAGCCCCATCTAGAATAGTAATCACTAGACAGACACATGTGTATTAACTAATGCAGGTCTTCAATTAGGCTTCCTTCAACCTGTTTCTTTGAGTGGTAGAGCAGCAATAGAAAAGTCTTTTGGGAACTAAACGCTATCTGAAAGAAAAACATTTGAAAACATGAGCTAGAAGCCCAGCGAGTGACTTAATAAAAACATAAATCTCATGCTTAAACTGAAAGCTCGAAAACATAATACTGGAACTAAAACATGCCAAGCAACGTGTACATAAAACCTTTAAAACCATTGGATCTGAAAATTGAATCTTAGTTGAGAATGAACATCCATCGTTCTATTTTCCAACGCCAAGCCATGGCCAGATGAGAGCCCTACTTCGATCTCTTCGTACTGAACTATGGCTAGGAGAGACCCTTACGTCGATCTCTTTAAATATACCGATGGGCATCTCAAGCAACTTCCTCTAAACATAAACATTGATAACTACTCTTAAACACCATTAAACATCATTATTCGCTAGTTGAGAACGAGCATACATTGCTCTAGCTCCCAACGTCTGTTACTAGCCAAGAAACCCATACTTCGGCCTCCCTTTGCTAATATATGGCCTAGGAGACCCATACTTTGGCCTCTCATTCAGAACTACCAACGTGCACGTGGAGTTTTCTAAGTACCGTCAACACCTTAGGTACATTTACTCGGATACCTTCCTTACCTTCAGTATCCGACTCACTTAAGCTATCAAGTTCTTGAAGAGCATTAAAAAGAATAGTTTTCAAATATAGCATAGAAATCTCTTTAGGATTCCCTCCCTACCTTCAGTATCCTTTTTCATTGTGTTTAGGAATACCAACGTATATACTTTGACAAACTTAGGTATTTAAAACATAGTACCTCAAGCTTCATTCAACCTTAGCTATATCCTAACGCATGCTTCATACTTTGTAAAATAAGTTGGCTTAAATTATGTTGAGCTAGCTTGTAAAAACCATTAGCATGCGTTAGACATGGAAAACATACTTGGAAAACTCATACATTAGTAAACATCATGCGTTGGTCATGCTTTCAATCATAGAAATAAGTTGCTTGCAATCACATGAAAACTTAGCATGAGAATAACTTTGCAAAGCGTAAACTTTATCATTTAGAAACATTAGTCACTCACAGCTTGTCGAGGCTCTTAAACGGTTTATATGCCTCTCTTAGCTCTTCTTGGCCTGAAAGGACATAATCCCCAGTTAGATTCCTTAGAGTTCTCAGCAAAATGCTTCAGGTAGCTCGCTTACTAATGAAACTTTCACCAACAAAACAACATTGCTAGTAAGATGATCATCATGAGCAAGATCATCCTCATCAGCAAGACTTACCACTTCCAGCAAGATTTGTAACTTTCCAGCGAGATTTGAATCCTTAGCGAGATCCTTCTCTTCCTTTACTCACTCTCGCTCTCGCTCATTTTCTTATCTCTTGCTTACTCTCGCTCACTATGGTGAGCTGCCTGCTTAATCTTCCCAAGCAACTGCCTGCTTATGCACCGACTCCCTGTTCCAATTTCAAAAATTCATAACTCAAAATCCAAAACTCTTTTTAATAAACTTTCTTCTACAAACTTGTTTAGAATTGAGTTAACTTCCTTACCTTAAAATATTGGCCCTAAATTCCTTTAATTTGGCTTGGAGCTTCCAATATTCACTTCGAGACCTGATTAATTCGAGAATCTGCCCCTTCTGCAAATTCTTCACTTTTGCTATTCTCCATGTAAGATCTTTCTCTAGCAAAACAAGATTCTCCCAGCTTTCGAACGACACCGATCTCACGTAATTTGCTCAAGTTGTTTACCAAAACCGAGCTTATGAATTTCTTCTCCCTTTTATACTTCCTTCCGCCTCCCCTGTTCAAGGGTTAAACTGCCACCTCATCCAGCACTTAGTGCTTTTGGCCAATTCCCATTAGTGATTTTCTTTAATTAATTTATTTTTCCTTCCCTTCCTTCATAACCCGCGTTAGGCCTTTGCCTCATAATATAAGGTAAGGAAGTTACCTCATAATATTATGTTGCAACGCTGCCCTGCACACTAGCATTCTATCTTCAAGTGTCAGGAGGCTTTGTATAGGATGAGCATTGTGACGCTCTAATAGGGGCATTTTGGTCTTTTTAACTCCTTTGAAGTTCGGATGCTCAAATCAACTCCAATTTGCTTCAGATTAACCCCGTTTAGCTCCAAATAACCAATTCTACCTCATGATTGCTCAACACCTACAAAATAACACAATAAACACATAAAATCCAATAATAAGCCTGAATTAAGCTAAGAATAATAGCTCTTTTTGAGAGCTATCAAACACCCCCATCTTAATTCTTGCTCGTCTCGAGCAAGGTAGAAGCACATAATCAAACAGAATATAAAACAATCGAAGATATGTTAGCTCTAATTGCGAAGTTGTTACTCAAGTCTCAACAGTCAATTAGAATAAAGTTTGTAATCAAGAACGAAATTCAATTACAATCAATCAATGAAGTAAAATTTTAAGAATGATTCTCAACCTATTCATGCATGAGTGAGCCTAGAGTCTTGCTAGTTAAGCTTGCACAGCCCGAAAAAGTTTTATAAGGTCCTCATCCCGTTTTCCCCTACTCTGCCTCGGTTATCAACCTCGGACATACCAAACTTGCAAAAAAAGAGGGCAACACTAAGATAAGGGTGGCTAAAAACAAACATACAAAACATAAAACTGCATTTATTTTACCTAGAGGCTAGCTTTCACAGCCTACCGTTGGGAACCTATCCACTTTTTTCTCGTGAGACCCTAACTAAACATGGCGGAGGTAGCTCTTTTCACCTCTATTCATGCACATACACACATTATCTTTTGCAGGCAAGCTAGCTCTTGCCTCATTTTTTTTTATTGCTTTTATTGTTTTTTTTTTCCAGAATTGCAACTAATTTACTTTTTTTTTCTTCTTCTTTCTTTTTTATTCACAGTAAGCCCTGTTTTATCCACTTTGTCTAGTTTTACTCTACAACAAGTGTAGTTACTCCTAAGTCAAAGGTGGACCTTTTGGGGTGACAATAGAAATACAAACCAGATAACCCAATTCTAAGCACGCAAGACATTAATCTCGCAATACAATGACTTAAAGATGCATGAGTTACAATAAATTTTTTTAAAAATTGGGCTAAAAATCATGATCACGCTTTCCTAACATTCTTTCATGCAAAACTACAAGAAGAGTGCGCCATAAACCATCATAATAACAATAAAGCAACGTAGCAAACAAGGCAATTAAAGCACATAAAGCATAGTCCAAGGACAGTGCTCAAGGACCCCAAGCTAAGCTAAAAACTACCCAACAGGTACCCCACCTCCAACTTTAAAATGATACATTGTCCTCACTGTATCTCAAGTAAAGCTAAAAAATAAAAAGAACAAGGGGACAAAGAACCTCCCTTGAAAACATAGTCACGCACGGGATGGTGGTGGTAGTAGGGATTGCCTCTAAAAAAGATGCTCTTCTCTTTTATGTCGTCCCTACAAAACAAAACAAAAAGAAAGCTAATCTAGAAAAAAAATAAAGAAAACTATAAATTTTATCACTTGGCTCCCTCTAGAAAGGGCTTATTTTTAACGTCAATTGCTCGACATGACCTATCCCCTGTCAAGGCACAAAGAAATTATCGTATTTCTCTGGTCTCTTCTTAGATGAGTTGATATAGCCCGGTAAGACTATAAGGCTCTACATTTTTTAAAGAGAACCAGACAGGTCAAATTTGGTATTTTTCATATTAGTTAGAAAAGGTAAAATGAAATAATCAAAAGACTTAAACGACCCAAAAGAGTCGAAATAAAGAAAAGACTCAACAGACTCTTGAGAATAAGAAGAACAAAACTAAAAAATAAATGATATACCAGAGGGTGGAATAGGGCGAGGTTTTTCAACTTCTAACTCCATCACCTAAAATTTGATGGTTTTAGGCTCAGATTCTTCATAGTCCCCACAAACTGGCTCTAGACATTACATGCTATCTTTGAACTCATCCTTGATGTCGACATAGGTTACCTCATCGTTTCACGACTTGGTATTGTCATAGGATGTGAGCAGTAGGGATTCACATCCTTTCTCAACTAAATTAGAAGATTGAGTGACCAAGTCTCTCAAACTCTGAAGATCAACTCCAACCTTAGTCTGAAAACTAAAGCTCTCCTACTAGAGGTTGTATATCTTCTGCTAAAAAACAAAGTTGTTATCAGCAAGCTGTCTCATCAATTCTTCTAATAACATACCTGAGTCGGCGACGTGAGCTTGCATCGACATGTCGAATGTGGTAGGGTATGGATCATAGTGCCACTGGTCCCATCCTAGGTTTCCATAGCCATAGGACTCCTCCCATCTAGGTCGATGAAAATCGTCATCCATATAACTAGAATAACCTCTCATGGAGTAGTCTCGTGGCATAGGGCTCTACTACAAACTTGGGCATGCTTGCTCAGGGTGATCAATCCTACATGCTTGCACCTGTTGTAGTTCACCTATAACCAATTGACTAACCAAAGAAGTTTAATCAGCAAGTTGACCTCGAAGGTCACAAACCTCGTCACTAGGCCGAGATGCTTCGCTTGATTGTCCTCATCCTTGTTGATGATATCCTACCATGCTTAGAATATTGACACAAAAAGGAAACCAAATCAAAAGCAAAAGAATGCTCTAACTAGAAATTTAACTAACGAAACGTCAATGGCTTCCCTAGCAACGACACCATTTTGTTCAAGGGAAAAACTCTCGGTGTTGTTCATGAAGGAACTCTTATTCAAGAGTAGCTACGAACGGAAGCGGATCTTTCTAATTCATTGTGATAGAATTACCACATGTACATTCAAACATACTAAAATGTATTCATAATGCTAAAGATATCGAGAGATCATACCAGTTGAAGACTCCTTCTTCAAAACAAATCTAAAACCCAATCATCTACCTCGAAAAATCTCCACACGAATAGAAGGAAACGGAGACGACACCATCACTCAGAGCCCTCAATATTCGTGGAGTGAGAATCCAAAGTGTGGGCTTTGTTCGAATTTGGTAGAGGGAGGAGGAAGAGAGATCGTATACAACGATCAAATAAGTGGGAGATAAGCTTATCTATCGTATATACAAGATGCTTGATCGTTTAGGTGAAGTATACGATCGTGTAGGAAAAAGGTAAGCGATCGTCTAAACGATTGTGTAGGAAAAAGGTAAGTGATTGTCTAAACAATCATGTAGAAAAAAATCAGCGATCGTCTATACGATCGTTTAATGAATATCGAGAGCTAAACGATCGCTTAGGAAAAGGTAAACGATCGTTTAGTAAATAGTGCGCGAGGGTGTAATCGGTAAGCGATCGCTTAGCAATATCGTATAGGTAAGCGATCATGCAGGCATTATCATATAGGCACTGATTTTCTAAGCGATGACACACTTTTTAACACAATGTCCGCACATTTCATGCTTAACACACCGTGAGCTATTCATACATCTTAAAGTGATCTTTCAACTCACTCATCCGGTATTAAAATATAAGAGACGCCATCTCATTTTCCTTTTAACCGTCCAATGAATGTGATCTCATCATATTCATAACATATAAATTAATATCATATATTAATTATAGTATTTTCTTCCATTAGATATAAATCATATTTATATCCAATTTCCTCCAAATTAATGTATCTCATACATAAAGTTAATTATATCATATATAATTATCTAGTTCAATTATATCATATATAATCGAACCCCCTCTTGCAGTTTGAACATCTCAAACTGACCCAACAACGGACTCTCAACTTGTATCCAAGCTACTAAAGAGACCTTATGAACCTATGGCTCGAAGCTCCAACGGTACATGAATAGCTGACAAAACTTTTTAGTCACGATATCCACCATCCGTTAACTACCAATCATTCCACTTAAGACCGACAGTTGAACTTTTCTTGCCATAGATATATTTCTATGTCCATTGACTATAATCAATCATTAGTATGATGACCCTTCACAGATGCTCGTAATTACAGCAGGCCAATTTACCGCTTTGCCTCTGTAATTACATCTTTCTCCTTAAATACCACGATCCCTCTAATGAACAATACAACATAATCTTACTATGTGTGAATACCTCTCGAGCCATGAGAAGGTGTGTGGCGCCACATCGTTCAAGCCCCGGGATCAGCTCTTAAAAGAGCAATCTATCTACTTACCCCTGTTTTGGGAAAGAAGTGAACTCCATCTTGTGAAACTGAGTTCCCAGCTCCCAAATCAGACGAATCCCCAGAGTGGTAGGTTTCAGTCGGCGCTCTAGTCACTCGTTCCCATGCAAATCAAAGAACCACCCTCAATGGCAGGAGTTCCCAACTTACGCAAGATTGAGGTCATGTTACCTATGGTCATCATAGTGAAGTGAAGTCTCAGTCATTAATGGAGTTATTTGACGAGATAATAAGACTTCGAGGTCAGGTCTTATACAAACTCTTTGTATGGGATGGCCCCACTCGCATGTCCACTACACGAATGATTAGGATCAGATCATCTGTGACAAGTCACAACACTTGTAACAATTCCACAAAGCAGGCTGCGTCCGTAGTGTTACCAGAATAAGGTTTCCCTCCTATATCCATATATTACAGACTATTTTGGTTGTCACTTAAGACATGATCCACTTGTATGTCACTACATATATGCTTAAGTTACATAAAGACAACCAGGGATATTAAGTTTATCGGTTTGTGGTAAAATAAAAACATTTAAATGTGCAAAGTCCAGAAGTGAAGTAAATATCATATATATTATACATCACATGTGTTCTTACAAAGTTGTTTATAAACTACGGGATATGAGACTTTAGGGCACAAACCCCAACAGTTCATACCAAGAGACCTCTGAAACAAAAGAAAATTTGTAATATCGAATTACTCCCGATTTAACTAATCTTTACAAAGGCCGACAATCAACTAAATCAAAATAAATCAAGTGCCCTAATTATCAATTAAGGATGGAAAACCAATGCCCTAATTAAACTATATGCTCCTAATTCTACTGGGTTCTCTACGATCATATAGAATTAAAAATCATGTGCATTAAGAATGAGGATTCAATCACGTCGATTAAATGTCAGGAAAAGCCATATTCAATTAACCAACATATTCTTCGAATCTAGATTAAACATGCATGACCAAGATTCAAGATCAGCCTATTTATCTAAGCATTCACATCTAATCTTTTGCTACCGAGGTAAATTCAAGCATAGACAAACACAAGAAAATGTACGAACTCGAAATTAACTAGCGGAGACATACAATTATGATAGGGTCGTCAGTCCAACACACAAATGCAAATCTAAATTACATCAATAATCAAAGAAAACATAGAACTGAAGAACATCACTTTTAATCACTAAAATCTCAAGAAATTAAACATAGGGCTCTTGCTCAAACAAATTAGATAGAAGCTACCTCTTAATTCATAGACAAACTAGAGATAAACATCTGATCAATTGATTACGATCCAAAAAAAAAAAAAAAAAAACCTAAAGATACTAAAATCTGAAGGGAAAAGAAGAAGAATGAAGATCAACCTCGACCTCCATCAATTCAGCCTCCAAATTCAGCATATTTTGACCTAAAGGCGAAGAGGGATATTTATAGAATTAATCGTAGTGTTGCAACGCTGCCCTGAAATTGGGTTGAAGAAGAAACGCACGCGCGAACCAAATTAGCATCAAAGTATTCGAAGCGTTACAACGCTAAAGGTAGCGTTGTGGCAGAGCGTTGCGACGCTGCCTTGTGTCACAATCTAACTTTGAGATAGTAGATTATGACCCCATTTACGCAGACAGTACAGTGGCGACACGTGAGTGTCGACACATCTAGCAAAGACAGAGGGCTAAGAGAAGTGCCGTGATACGACCTAGGAGGACGGTGCATCATTCAACACACCAACATAAGTGGGCAAGCATGCCATGTTGAACATTAAGTAGAAAGACAAGTAACCGTGTCATCGTTGGTGTCAGTAACAAGCTCCGTGGGGGTTAGATGGGGCCCCGGGCCATGACCTCAGAAGGTGGGGTTCCATCGCAAGTTTGGACGAGCGTAGAGTTAGATGCATATTGATAAGATATGCAAGCACGTCAAATTTCATGTCAATCAAAGTTCAGACGAGCGCTCTACATTGGTGAATGACAGTTCGCCACATTTGATATGCATGGGTGGGAAAGAGGAAAATGTTTAGAATGCACTATAGGGGGAGGCATGGTGTCAGCTCTACACCACTCTTGGGCCCTGTGGTCTAAGTGAGCTATCCCATGGTACATGCATGTGTCATAGCGTGGTGAATATTACAAGACAAGTTTTTTGGGCGTCTTCCATCGAGAATGGGATCTCATGAATAGCATCGGACGACACGGGTGTACTGGCATTGCGCTCCTTCCCATGGGCCAGAGGTTTGGTGTAACACCCGGTATGCCGTTTTGATTCGATAAGGGATCGGAAGGGCCCAAGTCTCAATTATGTCCCAATGGATAGATGTCCGAGAAGTCCCGAGTTGGATTGTTACCCATGGGTCGGTTGATGATGGTTCTTGATAAGCGTGCCTGGGCAGGAGAGAGAAAGTTGATGATATCCCGACACATGAGATGGCTTCCTAAAGTATCAGTGGCACTCAATAGTTCCTGGTTGGCCCGATACTTGCTCGAGTTATCCCGGTAAGTAGTATATTGGCCCGATTGAGCCCGGTAGGCGACTATTAGGCTGGTAGAAGCCTGGTAGGTGTCGAAGTAGGTCGGTAGAGCCCGATAGACATTGTTATGTCCCAGAAAGCCTCAATTAGTGTCTAAATCACCTGGTAAGTCCTGGTAGAGGGTTATAAGCCTCTTCTGGCCCAGCGAAGGGTCAAAACTCATCCTAGTTAAGTTTTGAAGTAGAAGGTTGAGGAACGTGTTGTTGGGAACCGAGATGACGAAGAGTGATGTAACGTTGTGTTGTGATGACATTAGCCTCATATATGGGCAAGGTAGAGCCTTAGGAATTGGCCTAGAGTAGAGGCAAGTCGGCTAGAGTCGCACATGAGGGAAAATACATGTACGGGCGACGTGTATGGCAGAATGAAGTTCCATTCTACATGAGTTTAGTTCGGTTGAGGATGGAATAACCTTGCTAAGGTCTGAGGAAGCTTCAAAGAGTCGACCAAAAAGTGAATTGGGTCTTGAGCATCTCTTAAGGTTGACCATGATTACGGGTGAATCATGGTGCTGCACGGTTGGAGAAGTACGACCGTGACATTTGGTATCAGAGCCACTCTTTTTAAGTGGAGTCGGACAAGACAGAGAGAAAGACCCGAGGGTTTAATTGAAGACTTCACAGTTGTGTCAAAAGCGCCAATTTGGCAGGGCAGATGTGAGTCAGTATCAGAAACAGTGTGTGGGTTAAAGCTGGATTTTGCCGTTGAGGGAAATCTGTCCCGTCGGAAAGTAAGAACCAAGCTCATTTGCCAAAAGTTTGGGTGTTTCGTAGGCAAGAAGAAGCACGTAAGGTGTACCAAGTAGGGTGCCTTAGAAAGAACCATTACTACTAGTGCTAATGGTTACGGGTAGAAGAACCAGGGGTGAGGGAGATATGTGCCGATCAAGTACAGTTGTCCATCAAGAGTCTGTATGGGCGGACGTATGGCTAGTAGAGCCAAGTGATTGGGAAGCAACTCACAAGAATGGGTTTTTGTCTTGTGAGAAAATGCTCCTTTTGCATGGAGCCAGTGTATCCCTTAAGTCATTCCACATGCCTAAGTTGGGTGGCTTCACAGTTGTTGGGGCTAGTGCGTGTTGGAGATGACCAACAGTATGACAGTTCATAGAAAGGGAAGAAGCTGCTTCAAGAGCAAGAGAAGCATCTTCGCAACATCGCCACATGAGGTGGCCAGTGAGTCAGCTGAAGTGTAGTGCCGACAAAAGAAGGGGTTGTGTTTTATTTTCCGACTTCGCAAAGGTGTGGGTAGATTCCACGATGTGTGATGTTCCGTGGTAGGCTTGCGAGCCTCACACCGAGGGGTACATCTTGATGTGTGCTTAGAGAATATGTGTTGTGTCTGTGGTCACGACCGAGTTGTGTGGGATGAAAAGATATCCCTTGATAGCAGAGGCGAGAGGATGCCGAAGCTTTTGCCATGCGTATGTTGTAAGTCTCGGAGGCCAAGTCCTAGAGTGGGCGTGAGGGGGCCCATGGGTGGGATAGCTCATACGTAGTGGCACTTTCCGTACTTGGTCTGACGTACATCATTTCAGCGGGTCCGTTATGCAGCCAACCCATGTTCGGATCGTCATCGGAATGATGCCGAGATTAAGTGGGGGAGAGTGTTATAATTCAATGAGAATCAATGTGGATTGCACCCCTAAGTTTTTCATCGAGGACAATGACAGTTTAAGTAGGGGAGGATGTCACAATCTAACTTTGAGATAGTAGATTGTGATCCCACTTGTGCAGATAGTACAGTGGCGACACGTGAGTGTCGACACATTTGGCAAAGACAGAGAGCTAAGAGAAGTGTTGTGATGTGATCAAGGAGGACGGTGCATCATTCAACACACCAACATGAGTGGGCAAGCATGCCATGTTGAACAATAAGCAGAAAGACAAGCAACCGTGTAATCAGTGGTGTTAGTGACAAGCTCTATGTGGGCCAAATGGGGCCCCGGGCTGTGACCTCGGAAGGTAGAGTTCCATCACGAGTTTGGATGAGCGACTCTAGAGTTAGATGTATATTGATAAGATATGCAAGCACGTCGAATTTCATGTCAATCGAAGTTCAGACGAGCACTCTATATTGATGAGTGACAGTTCGCCACATTTGATATGCATGGGTGGCAAAGAGGAAAATGTTCAGAATGTTGGATCAACACCATCACGCAGCGGAAGAAATCAAGATCCATAAGCACTCTAATTGATTAATTTTGGCATAAAAGAAACATGCTAAAAACAGAGTTTAATGGGTTTCAAGAACATACCTTGGCCGAACCAACGAAATTTCCATTTCCAGCTACAAAATCCTCCGAATCCTTGTGTAGATCACCACAAAATATTTCCTACTATCCTCTTGGTGCTCTAGATTGAGTTGTAGGACTCGAAATAAGCTAGAATCAAAGGGAATATGGAGAAAGCTCATTGAAGAGAACCCATTGAAGAACACCTTCTTCATTCGAATTTTTCAACAAAAATTCAATCGGTTCACCCTCATTCTTCACTCCAATCTCTTCAATATATTACAGACTATCATGCAAAGAGATGTACTTCATGAGATGTAACTCATGCTTGGAGTAAACTAAAGAAGAGGTGGTGGGTTCTTTGTAAGCTACTTAAAGATGAACTTTGAAAAACCCATTTTCAAGTTTTATGTAATTTTCAATTTCCAAAATCCATTTTGATTTTAAAGTCATATTTTATTTCAAAATTTATTAATTTTACAAATTAATTTCATAAATTAATTTTCAAAAAAATTAATAAATAATTATTTAAACAATTTAAATATTTCTAATTAATTTAATATCTGATATTAAATTAATTTTTACACAAATTCATCTTCATATATTTAAATCATATTTAAATATATTTTCTCCAATTCCGTTTGATTTTAATTTGAACGTTTCAAATTAACATATCACGCTACTCTAGAGCTAATCCATTTCCGAGCTAGTAGGGGGACCTTATGGACCTACAGATCATGGGCTCCAACAATCCGAGATTAATCGGCTAAAATCATTAGAACGGTCTAAGCTCCATTTGTTAGCTAATTGGTCACTCCACTAACGCCCATAGTTGAACTCCCCTCACTGTAGATATATTATGCCCACTCGATATAACCATGATTAGTAAGTTAACCCTTCAGTGGTTGTTCGCAATAACGGCTGGGTCAAATCTCTATTTTACTCCCGAAATTACCTCTTGTTCCTTAAGTCCCCAGTGATCCCCTAATGAACAATTGTTTTGTGATCTAATCACAAAATCGAGTCCCTCTCATGCCAAATGAGAGGGTAGGATCCCTTGTTCAAGCCTCACATCAGCACTTAAGGGAACAACCTCTCTACTATCCCTAAAGTAGGTAGAAGTGAATTCCCTCTTGCACCCTATGTCCCTAGCTATCTATCTGGTCTTACCCCTTAAATGGCAGTCATATTGAGCCGGGTGTTAAGCCAACCCTCACCTATGCAAATCTAAGGGCAATACCAGATAAACAGGAGTTCATAGTTAGCTCAGAATTAAGGTCAAGTTAGCTAGGTCATCAATTTGAAATAGTCAGTCTTAAACAGTAAACAGCGTTATAAAGTAAGAGTGACTCATTTCGTGGTCCGATCTTGTACAAACTCATTTGCACAAGGACACCCCCACTTCTCATGTCCAACATGAACGAATTAGGATCACTTCGTTTGTAGCACTTTACAACTCTTTATAACAACTACAGAGCATGACGTATCTATAGTGTTACCAGAATAAGGTACCCAACCTTATCCATGTACTATAGATCATTTTGACTATTTGCTCAAACCTAATCCACCTTTATGTCTCCACATAAAGTTCAAGTACTCATCCAATTGTCAAGGGACTTTTAGGTTTATTGGATTTATATTCAAGCATTAGATTTATTCAAGAACACCTTTATTGAATTTTTGGAATAAATTCTATTGTTTACATACCTTGAGTTTTAGGAGATAAAACCCAACACATAATGCACTATAGGGGGAGGTATGGTGTCAGCTCTCCACCACCCCTGGGCCCTCTGGCCTAATTGAGCTACCCCATGGCACATGTGTGTGTGATGGCGTGGGCGAGCGTTACAAGACAAGTGTCTTGGGCGTCATCGAGAATGGATCTCATAGACAGTGTCGGATGGCACGGGTGTGCCGACATTGCACCTCTTCCCATGGGTCAAAGGTTCGATATAGCACTCGGTATGCCGTTTTGATTTGAGAAGGGCTCAGAAGGGCCCAAGTCTCAATTGTGTCCCGATGGATGGATGTCCAAGAAGTCCCGAGTTAGATTGTTACCCATGGGTCGGTTGATGGTTGTTCTCGATAAGCATGCTCGAGCAGGAGAGAGAAAGCTGATGACATCCCGACACTCGGGAGGACATCCTAAAACATCAGTGGGACTCAATAGTTCTTGGTTGGCTCGATACTTGCTTGAGTTATCCTCATAAGTAGTGTAATGGCCCGATAGAGCCTAGTAGGCGACCATTAGGTCGATAGAAGCCTGATAGGCATCGAAGTAGGTCGGTAGAAGCCCGATAGGTGCCAAAGTAGGTCGGTAGAGCCCGATAGGTGTTGTTATGTCCTGAAAAGCCCCGATAAGTGTGTGAATCACCCGATAAGCCCCAGTAGAGGGTTATAAGCTTGTTCTAGCCAAACGAAGGGTCAGAACTCATCCCGGTGAAGTTCCAAAACGATGTAGAAGTGTGAGGGACGCGTTGTTGGGAACCGAGATGACGAAGAGTGATGCGACGTTGTGTTGTTATGACTTTAGCCTCATATATGAGCAAGGTAGAGCCTTAGTACTTGGCCTAGAGTAAAGGCAAGTCGGCTAGAGTAGCACATGAGGAAAAATACACGTACAGGCAACGTGTATGGCCGAATGAAGTTTAGTTCTACATGAGTTCAGTTCAGTTGAGAATGGAATAACCTCGCCTAAGGTTCGACGAAGCTTTAAAGAGTCGAGCAAAAAGTGAATTGGGACTTGATCATCCCTTAAGGCTGACCATGATTACGGGTGAATCATGATGACGCACGATTGGAGAAGTACGACCATGACACCCCCTGCACACTAGCATTCTGTCTTCAACTATTATGCGAGCATTGAGGCTTTGTATAGGATGGGCGTTGCGACACTCTAACATGGGTATTTTGGTCTTTTTAATTCCTTTAAAGTCCAGATGCTCAAATCAACTCCAATATGCTTCAAATTAACCGTGTTTAGCTCCAAATCGCCAATTCTATCACCTGATTACCACCAGTACCTACAAAATAACACAATAAACACAAAATTTCATAACAAGCCCGAATTAAGCTAGGAATAATAGCTCTTTTTGAGAGCTATCAACACATTTTATGCCAAAAAAGTCAAATATGGATTCTACCTAAGTATTGACCTTTTTTTAATTCCCGAGCAAACTTTTATTTGAACTAAGGTAGAATTCATGCTCCACTTTAATTGCAAATTGAATTTCCAATCCTTTTGTTTGGAATATACTTTGGAATATACTCAATTCTCGTTGTGAATTATGTGAATTCCACTCCAACTTCGATTTGGAGAATTCTTGGAGTGTGTCCATATTTTAATTTGAGACAACATTTAAATTATGCTACAATTTTGACATTGTGGTAAGATTTGATTGGCACCCCAAATGCTTGGCTTGAATTTGGAATTATAGTTTTTGTATTTATTTTAATTTTCATTTGACATTACCAAATTTCGCCTTGAAAAGAATTTGATCCGAAATACGATTTGAATGCAATAAAAAAATGGTTTGGAATTGAATTAAACTCCCATGAAGTATGTCGTAATACACCTCCATTTTGCTTTGAACTTTACTCCAAAATAAATGGAATTTGTGATCTACCAATTGGGGTAGGATAAATTGAAATCTCTCACAAAATTTGGCTTGAAGTAATAAAAAAATATTAAACTTTTAATCTTGCCCAACATTTAACTTGAAAGTGGAATCACAATCTCAACTCAAATTTGATTTTTTTTTTCAAATGGTACTTGAGAAGATCTTGAGAAGATTTACCAACTACCTAAAATTTGAAGGTTTGTTGAGAAAATTTGGTTCAGAGAGGTTATGATTTGATATCCTTGATCGATATAAATAGAGAAGAAGAGTAATAGAATTGCATATCTTGGATTCTCCGCGGGGACCCGCCTCGATAAAGGAGGGGAATCCCCGGTTTGACCAGGGATGGGGTCAAATCGGGGATCTCTTTAGAGTCCCCGAACCAGGGATGGGGCGGGGTTGGGGAGGGTGTCCCCGCATTGTCCCTAACCCCGCCCTGCCCCGATTAGGTTTTTAAATATTTTTTTCTATATATTCAATTAGATTTTTAAATATTTTTTTCTTTCTCTCTATATATATTAGATATTTAACTTTTTACATTTAGCTTAGTTTTTAATTTAGCCCAATCTAAGCCCAACTAAAGTGTCCAAGCCCAAACCAAAGATAATTTTACCAAAAAAATAAAAAATAAAAAAAAAAATCTTTTTTCTTTTTTTCCTTTTTTTTTTTAACATAGCAAATGACCCTTATTCTTTTGTTGTACAAAAGTCCTTTTTTGCCATGGTATATTTCGCAGAACATCCTGACCCAAAAGAAAGATGCTTAATCATTTATAAAAGATGAAGGTCAATCTCCTAAGAGTGGAATTATCCTTCTGTGTATGGGAATTTTATGGAATCTCAGCCTCTCATAGATAATTCTATTTTCCTAACTCGATGGTCTAAAGAACGACATGTAGGGCCTAATTCATCGTTCAAGGTCTGGTTTCTAGAGTCTTCAATACATAACAAAGCTCCAAATGAAAATCCAGAGTCAATATTGGGTTGTTGCATTATCAATAACAAGAAAGTTTGGTGAGGTGCCTCATTGAAGATTCATGAAAAATTCTTCTACATCTCCCAATATTGGGAATGGTTAGAGATCGTAGTTACTCATAATACAACAATACTTAAGAGGGCTCATTTGTTCGATGTTGTTTTTTGACTTTCTTATACACCTATGATCGCAATAACGACATTGTTTGGACTTTTGTGAAGCATGGTGTCCCTTAAAAAAAATACTTTCCATACTTCATTTAGAGAGATGTTTATTTCGTTATAGGACTTGTAAAAATTAGGGGGTCTTCCCATCAAAGGAAGATTTTATGAAGAAAGCATTCCCAGCTATAAGGATCTATTGGGGCCATCTAAAGAAAAATATTGTCCGAGAAGTTGTGAATATCTATTTTCTGCTTATTATGACATTGCTTCTCAACGAATAGATAACTCTCAGATTCCTATAAGTGTGTGGATCCCTTTTTGGTTTACACGACTTGAAGTGAAGTATCCAAAACCATCGGCACGCAAGTCAAAGAAATCTTCTCGTCCTCGCTCGACTCATAACCCAAATGGAGCTCCTATCTGACGTCCTGACTAGTCCGGGGATGAACTTAATTTATTTCGTGGACTAGCCATCACAGATGAATTCAAGGATAAGACCTATTTAGCTGCATTTCTTTCCTACTGGTTGTGTGTGTTCGTGTTTCCTAACAAATAAACCTCTCTCCACTCGGGGGTCTTTAAGGTTGCTAGTATTGTGGGCAAAGGCTACGTTTTTAGTCTTGTTGTTTTTGTCTTTGCCAATATTTACAGTGGAATACGCCAGATTCACGATACTTCTCCTTCTGCTGGTTATTCAAATGCATGCTTTTCTTTGCATTATATTCATTGATGGCTTGCCATTTATTTCAATACACATTACAAAGTTCCAACGACTGTTAGGGTTCCACTGATTGTTGAATTCTCTAACGAAGGTAGAACTAAATATTATACTAATTTTGAAGCTCTTGTACACATTTATAAAGGTAAATATGTGTTTGGCATGCGAGTCTTTAGAAACAAAATAAAGATGAGCTTTTAAGAGATGATGGAAAACTGACTTTCTGGCTTTCTTCATTTTTCGTGAGTACCCGCTCTTGCTTTTTATCCTCGCAATATGGGTCTTCCATGGTCATTAAGACTTATAGTCCTTGTCAATTTAGTCGGCAACTTGGATTTTACCAAGATGTTCCATATGACATGTGTAGGGAAATCCCAGAAGCTAATTTCACCAACGTTTTGCAACATTGGATGATATGTGCCCGTGAAAATATTTGTCCTAGGTGTACCTTTCTGCATGTCTATTGAACTTGCTACCCATGTTACTTCACATTATAGAAATTGGTGGCTAGAAAAACATGACACTTATCTTGAAGAAGGGATACAACATTTAGTAGATAGTACCTCATTTCTCTTACCAAATCTAAAGTTGCCAAAAGGATTGAAAATGACATAGGAGGTAAATAGATCCGTATGCTTGGAACTGGTGGACCTACTCCTATGCATGTTGAAGAAAGTCGCAGTAGCAATGAAGACCATCATTGGAAAAGATCTAGAAAGTCTGATAAACAACCGATATGCGAAAAAGGATTTTTTGACAGAGTACTAAGTGCTTCACAATTTTGATATCACCACTCTTGAGGTAAGTGTTTGGCATCATTTTTTCTTACCCCTTTCTGTATCCTCTCTTTGTTATTATTTGTTTACTTATAATTACCTTTCCTTTGGAGTCACCTTTAGATGATCGCATTCTAGACATCAGAGAAACCTCAAAATATTTTGTGAGTCTGGATGGTTATGATTCTACATTCACTCACGTCGACAAATTTAAAGGACCAGTGGACACAATTGTGACTCCAACCCGTCCTTTTGTGATTAATGGGTCACCTAGGCAGGTAACAAAAACAATGTCCGTGACTGATTTTGAAGTCTCTGATTTTTGCGCCGTCGACGTGATTTCTGATGTTCGACGTCACGCTGTTTCTCTATGTGGGAGACTATACATAAGAAAATCATGCGTACTCCTTTTGATAAAGTCCTTTATCTTAAAGATGAAACCCACTATATATTTAAGGCAATTTCTGACATTTGTGGTGCTAACCTTTTTCCTCTCAAAAACCTCGTTGATGAATATTTTCGAAAGGTAAAGACAAACAGTTTCAATCATTATTTTCTTCGCAATTGAGTCTGACAGACAAAATTCATCAACTGAAGGAATCCAAATGTGACTTAGAGAAGGTGCTACACGGTGAAAGTAGCATACTTGTGGGACTTATAGAGCGCGATCCGCATGCATTGCAAGAAAAGAAAGAATTGTTAACTAAGCGAGAAGCTATCAAAACTGAACCTGCTGAAATATCCAAGTTTATTTTAAAAAGCGAAGAACTTTTGAAACAAAGTAAAATCGAAGCTTCTAAAATGCGAGAGAATATAAGTAATCTTGAAATTACTCCTACTCTAACTGAGAAAGATACCAAAGCTCTGGAGATCCTTGGTGGACTGTTAAAGGCAATGCAACAAGAACTGGAGAACTACAAATGGCACCATGAGCTAGGTTTACCTATTTTATCTAGTTGCGTGCAATCTATTATAATGGCTTTATGGATTTGATCATTCCTAACTTTATTTCTAGTGTTAGGTTGATGAATCTTTTTATCATATGATTTTTTTTTACTTGACTGAGCTTAAAATTTCCTTTTAAGTTTTCTACGTACCCTTTTAGAAAAGAGATCAAGTCATAACGTAGTTCAATGATTTTTTTTTTAAAAAAATACTTATCAAGCAAAAAATTTCTTAAGAAACTTGTCATTGATTAAGCCAATTCTCAATCCATCTCGATTGATGATCTTATATGCTCTATTTGTGTAGACTTCTTTGACGATGTACGGTCCATCCCATTTAGGTGTGAACTTATTTCCTGTATGTCTCGTCGTGATAATAGATCTTCTTACAACAAACATCATATTACCAACTTAAACAAGCATCATATTACCCCAAGCATTTAGGTGTGAACTTATTACCAACTTATTTCCTTTATAATAGATCTTCTTACAACAAGCATCATATTTCCCATTTAGGTGTGAACTTATTTCCTGTATGTCTCGACCCCAGATGACGTACCTATAAACATCTCTCTTTGGACATTAGTGCTTGATAACATACTAATGCATGTTGAGCTTCCAGCCATTTTTCATCAAGTGCTTCTAACTCTTGAAGGCGTAGCTTGGTGTTGTCTTCTGTGGTCAACCCTTCTTGCGTTTCCATTCTCGATGGGATTTCTCTTTCTAGGGGAGAACGATTTCCACTCTATAAATAAGAGAATATGGTGTAAATCTTGTAGGGGTACAGTGAGTGGTTTGATAAGTCCATAACGCTTCTCCGATCTTCTCTTGCCAATCTCTCTTTGTCTTGGAGACCACCTTCTTCAGTAGATTACACAGGGTTTTGTTGCATGCCTCTGCCAATCCGTTGGTTGCCGCATTGTATATAGAAGACTTATACTACTTGAAGTTAAACTTCTCACATAATTTATCCATCAGAGTGTTAGCAAATTGTCTTCCATTATCAGTCACAATACGATGAGAAATTTCGTATCGGTAAATGATGTGTGTTCTGACAAAGTTTACAATGTTTTCCTTTTTGGCTTCTCTTAATGGCACAACTTCAGCCCACCATGAGAAATAACTAGTCCTTGCTACGATGTTTCGTTGATGATTTAGGTGTCATGGGTCCAACCAAGTTGAGTCCCTAAGCTTCAAAAGGCCATGAAGCTACTGTTAGATGAAGAGATTCTGGTGGTTGATGTATAAAATTTGCATGTAACTGACAAGTTTCACAACGCTTTGCATACTGCATTGAGTTGTGGATCAGGGTAGGCCAATAGTAACCTATTCTTTTTAATTGATGTTGAAGCTTTGGTTCAGATTGATGAGCACTGCAAATACCTGAATGTGCTTTTTCTAACGCTTTTGCTGATTCTTCTTTTCCTAAGCATCAAAGAAAGAGACCTTCGTATGAGCGCTGATAAATCGCGCAGTTCTGCTTCAATCTCAGCTTTATGTCAAAAATTAGTGGGAAGCTTTTCATTTTTTAGATAATTTATAATAGGCTGACGCCAGTCTTCTTCTTCAATCATGTAAACAAATATCGTAACGGTTTATTCATATTGATCCTCGGTTGGTGGAAAAATTCACTTTAGAAAAAGAGAGATGTTTATAGGTACGTCATCTGGGGTCGTCAAAGCAGTGGCTAAATTTGCTTGTGCATCTGCTCTCTTATTTTCTGATCTTAGTATATGTTCCAGTATTATGCCTTCGAACTTATCCATTAATCTTCTGGCATAAATAAAGTAGGGCTTTAAATCCTCATGTTTCCCTTCATACTGGCATGAGAGCTGATTTATAATTAACTTTGAATCTCCATATACTTCTATGTAAGCTATCTGGATCTCTAGAGCCATTTGTAAGCCAATGATGAACATGTAGTACTCAACAACATTATTCAAACATAGCTTACTTAGTGTGAAGCTATACAACAACATGTGCTTCTCAAGAGAAATGAAGACAACACCGATGCCTACTCCATTTCTTCGTGTTGCGCCATCAAAGTACATAGTCTAAGGCTCTATGCTTTCGACATGAAATACTTCTTCATCGGGAAAATCTTCACATAATTTCCAATTTGATGGGATCGGATGGTCAACCAAAAATTTTGCCAATGCTTAACCTTTCACTACCTTCTGGGGTATATACACAATATCATATTGTTGAAGTATGATTGCTCATTTAGTGAGACGTCTTGTGATGACTGGCCTGGATAAGATATATTTAATAGGGTCAGTCTTTACTTCCAAGTGTATGGTGAAGGCTTGTACATAGTGTCTTAAATTTTCTATGGCAAAGAACAAGGCGAGACACATCTTCTCAATTGAAGAATAATTCAGCTCAGCCTCGATCAAAGTTCTATTTAGATAATAGAGCACACATTCCTTGCCCTTCTCCTTTTTTTTTGTGCAAGTAGTGCTTCAAGAGATCTTTCTTGAGCGAAAATATAATATCAACGGTCTTCCAACTGTAGGCGCGCTCCGGACCATAGGATTGAGAAAATACTTCTTTATTCTATTGAAGCCATTTTGGCAGGTTTGGTTCCATTCAAAGACTGTATCCTTCCTCATCAATCTCTGAAATGGTTGACATCATCCTGCAAGATATAAACCTTCTAATATAGGCCAAACGACCTTGAAGACTTCTTAACTCATGTAGGTTTCTTGGATTTGGCATTTTTTGGATAGCATCAATTTTAGGTTGTTCGATTTCGATTCCACAGTGCCTTACGACAAACCCAAGAAACTTTCCTGAAGTCACGCTGAATGCACATTTAAGAGGGTTAATTCTTAATTAATATTTCCTTAGGCAGTCAAAGATAAGCTTTAGGTTCTTTAGGTGGTCATGTCGCTTCTTAGACTTCACTACAAGGTCATCGACGTAACACTCGACGTATTTATGTAGCATATCATTAAAGATCATTTGCATAGCACGCTGGTATGTGGCACCTGCATTCTTTAATCCGAAAGACATCACCTTATAACAATATATACCTTTGGAGCTCGAAATGCTATTTTCTCCTCATCTTTTAGAGCGATTCAAGTTTGGTTATATCCCGATGACCCGTCCATGAAAGATAGAGCTTCATGCCCGATGATGGCATCCACCATAATTTATGTGATGAGCAAGGGAAAGTAATCTTTTGAGCACACATTATTTAGGTCACGGAAATCCACGCATACACGTAGTTGGCCATTTTTTCCCCTTACGGGAACAATGTTGGCTATACTATAGACCATTTAGGTTATTACTTAAACACGATTCACGTTTATGTCTCCACATACATGTTTAAGCTACAATGATAACCATGGATCTTAGTTTATTGGTTTGTGGTTAATGCAACTAAAATATCATATATTTCATAGACAGAAGTGAATAAAATATCATATATTATAAATCACAGAAAGTTTTTTCACACAAGTGTTTACAAACTACAGGACCCTACGAGATTTAGGACATCAATCCCAACACCCACGTCGACCATCATGACTGACATTATATTTGGATGTGATGCTTCTTCACTTGATTATTCAGAAGGTGGAGTATGCTTGTTAACTGCAAGGCTTTCTTTAATGAAAATTCCACCTTGTGGTTGTTTTGCAATTTGTTCCCATATATTCCTCGCGATCTCAAAGGATGGCAACTCTTCAAATTGCTGAATCCCCTTAGAGCAGCTGTGAGTAATTGGTTTGTTGTGGACATCGCTTGAAGTTTTGGGAGCGTTGGTTTTGGATGCCATGACTTCTTTAGGTAGATTTTGTTGTAGAGAAAGAGAGGAAAGGTAGAGATGGTCTCACTGAGCGTGCCAATCTGTTCGAAAAGTTTTTCAGAGAAATTTAATTCACTGAATTCGAATTTTGTATTTGTATTAATTTGTGGTATTTAAAGGTACAATCTCTGATATATATTCCTTTAATTCTTTCTCTCAAACGTTACAATAAGTATAAGTCTTCCAAATCTTCTTACAAGTTTAGTTCTGAAGTCTTCAAGAGTTTCGAGCCTTAGTCTTCCATGTCTTTGGTCTTCAGATCTTTAGGGCTTGGGAGCTTTAGTCTTTAAAGCTTGAGAGCTTGAGAGCTTTGGTCTTTCAAGCTTGAGAACTTTGGAGCTTCAGTCCTTTAGAGCTTGAGAACTTAGGAGCTTGAGAAATTGGGAGCTTCAGACTTCAATTCTGCAAAATTTCAATCTTCAGAACTTTTGATCTTCATAACTCTTTTTCCTCCCCCTAAATGAAAGGGCAAAGCCTTTATCTATAGAGGATTTCTATGGGTTTTAGGTGGGCTGGGGCCCAACTACTTTCTGGTTTTGAGCTAAAGTTGGGCTTAGGTCCAATCTCTTTTATTTGGCCTCATTTTCCACTATGGGCTTGAATTGGGTTGAATTTTTGACCTAGCCAATGTTAAGTACTCGGTCCGATCCAATTTATGATTCAAAGCCCAATTGGTCATCCAACCAAAATTATCAATCGTGGTCTAGGTTTTACCACCTTTGAAGTTGATAAGCCCACTATTACGATCAAATGACCAGATGGACGACTCGTGGCATTTTGTGATTGGACGAAAATTTCTCCTTCAACACATCCCATCCGATTCGAATTCTAATTAACAAATATAGGCGTATTTGAATAAATATATTAACAAAAATATATATTATAATATATTATTATAAATTATATAATTTGAAGTTCATACATCATCAATCTATATATAGTACATTTTCTCGATACATACAGTACCTTACACAACCGAGATATATTTTATAATTGATATGTGCGTGTAAATATGCATAATACTAAAATGTGTAACACATATATTTTTCTTATACTTTTAAGTAAAATTAATGTATAATTATATTCTATTTTGACTTTTGAGGCTGTGATATTCGAAAAGTGAAAAGGTACGAAAAGATAGGATGAATTGTAAAATCGTGAAATTGTAAAATCAAATAACGCTTTTATAATTGTTATCATTATTTTGAGGAATTATGGAATAACGTTCTATATTATAATTTTTTTTAAAGAAAATACAATAATGTTATGAAAAGAAAAAGTAGAACAAAAAAATATGTATGATTACTAGGACAATCGATGCTATATTTTGTTAATGGATTATTAACTTTTCATAAAAAATAATAATAATAATAATAATAATAACAAATCATCAATTTTGATATTATGACTTTTTTTTAATAGAACAAGCAGAATAAGAGATTGAACTTCCGACCTCTCGAGAAAGGACATGTCGATATCACTGAATCAAATTCACTTTGGCATAAATCATTCATTTATTGAGTTAAAAAAAAGATCAATTATGAACTATTGGCTAATGTTTTTATATACCCATTATTATCAATAATAATTAAAGGATAAAATTATATTTTTAGTCTATTTGATTTCATTTGTACGCTTTTAGAAGTTTTATTATTATTAGCCTTCATCGATGAAACAAATAGATTAAAAAACATTTTTATCTCTAATTTTTTTTTATAGAAATAACAATTTAATATTTAAATTTTAATTTGAAATGATTTAATCTATATAATTTTAATTTTATAATTTAGTCCCTAGATATTAATTAGTATGTAGGCATACAATACATGTACTTTAAAATTTGTAACAATTTAATCTTGTAAGCGAAAATTTGTGTTAATATTTAATGAGATTTTTTTGTATATATAGAACATTGAACTAATATGAGACACTTTGTTTATGACCTCCAATAAATTGTTGAATATTAAACATTGACATGCTTAATTTTGAGCAATATATATATATATATATATATATACTAGAGTAGAGATTAAATTGTTACATATAAAAATTTTGAAATTAAATTATTACGAAATTGAAAATACAGAAAATAAATATTATATTATTACTTTAGGAAAGTTATAAGAGATCAAAAATATTTTTTTAATCAAACAATACTCAAGTTGTCAAGTTGTCATTGAACAGTGACTAATTTCACTCAAAATAATATTAATCCCATCTCTTCTTTTCTTTTTGTTGAAAAGTTAATTCTATCTTTTATTTTCTTTACTTTTCAACTAAATTAATGTTTTAAATCAAACCCAAAAATATTATTAAAAACATATGGTCTGCCTAATAAGGGAAAAAGAACTTTCTCCACAAAATTCATTTGAATCCTCACCCACAAGGCCACAAATGTGGTTAAACTAATAATTATTGTTATATAATTGATTACATATGTCTATTTCTTACCATCATTTTTATCTTTAAACTTTGTCTTAGGTTTTCTCTAATTTTTCTCACTATAAAAGTTGCTCTTTTTTTTTCTTTTGATTTTTTTTTGTCGATCACTCTCTATTATTTTTCTTTAGAAGTTGGATACGTTACTACCTTATTTTCTCTCCATTCTTTCTCTTTTTTCTAACTTTGTTTCTCTCTTTAATTACCATACGAAATTAAATCAAATTGAAAAAGAATATAAAATTTTCCAATCAACTCAAAAATTTGAAATTTGTTTAAGGAATGCAATAATGATGAGCTATCATTATATAATAACACTACAAAACTTCAATACTCCATAACAAAACGCACATACTATATAATTATTAAGTAACAAAAAATTGCGCAAGAAACAAGTTAAACATAAAAAAAAAAACAAAGGTCGAGGAATAAATGCAAAAAATGCATCAATGAATCAATCACCCCAAGTGATTGAGTTTGCATTTTTTGGATCCTTTATATAGACACTAAAATTTCAAAGGAGTACATATCAATTAACACTAAACTAGGTTCATGTTAACCTTATAGTGTTAAACGGCCCATTTAAATCAGAAACCCAAGTCCCAAAATAAAAACTCTTCTGATACCTTTCTGTTCAGCCTAAAGGAAAAGAATACAAAAAGGTTAGCTTCCACGAGTGGACCTTGATGTGCCATGCAGTTCAGAGTAAAAAATAAGTGGTGAAAGTTTTAATTTTCAGCTTTTCATTTTTCATTCTCGTTTTGACTCTCTCTACTGATCTTTTTCTTTTCATTTTGCAGGTGAAGCAATGGAGATCTCTGATTCGTAAACAAGAAGATTTAAGCATGCATGACTGAAGAAAAGTGAAGGAGAAGAAGAAATACACCCAAAAGTATAGTGGTTCGGTGTCTTTTAGGCCACCTACCACTTTGAAAAAAGTCTTCAAGATTTATTCAATAGCTTCAAGATTACAAAAAAGTTTCAGATAATTCTCGCTTCCAGCTCCCTCTCACTATTGTTTTCTAAGCTCTGTTTAATTTTGTGAAAATGAAGAACTGACATTCATTCTTTACAACTGGGTTATTTTTATACACACAGTTGGAGCTCTGTTAACTCCTTTCCATTTGATTGTTTGAACAGGGGTTGGAGATGGAAAGTGCTGAAGTAGAATGGAGCTGAAGTTTTGGTTCACCTTTTTCAACAAATCTCCCTCTTGAAGCAAAAACTTCCTTGAAGATCGAAGGTATTTGGTAACTATTTCTTTCCATTCAAATCTACTATTGTAAGTAGATTTAAACAATGATCAAATTTAGGTCTTTGTAATGCTTTAGTTAGAAAATCAGCTGCATTATCTTCTGTTTTAACTTTTTGTATAATGACTATTCCTTTCTCCATGATGTCTCTGACAAAGAATAACTTTACATCGATGTGTTTTGTTCTCTCATGATATTCTTGATTTTTGGTTAAGTGGATTGCACTCTGACTATCACATAATAGTTCTACTGATTCTTATATGTGGCCTAGCTCTGTGATTAAACCTTGTAGCCAAATTGCTTCTTTGATTACTTCTATTATTGGTATGAATTCAGCTTCAATAATTGATAGGGTAACTACTGATTGTAGGGTAGACTTTCAGCTTATAATGTTTACTCCTAACATACAAAAGTAACCTGTTAGGGACCTTCTCTTATCGCTGTTCCCTGCAAAATTTGCATCAATATACCCTTTTAGAAGTAGTTTAGGCTCATTAGGATATGTGTATAATAGTCCTCTGTTCACTGATCCTACTAGGTATCGAAATACTCATTTAGTAGCTTCCCTGTGATTTTTGCCAGGGTTACCTATGTACCTATTGACTAGACTTGAACTATAGGCCAGGTTAGGTCTAGTGCACACCATCAAATACATTACACTTCCTTTGGCATTAGAATAGGGAACATTAGACCTGACTTGTTTCTCAGCTAGATCCTTAAGAGAGTCCTTGGCAGATAGCTTGAATTGTTGACCCATAGAAGTGGTTATTGATTCGACATTCAACATGTTGAATCTTTCTAACACCTTTCGGGCTTAATGACTTTGTGATAAGAATAGTTCCTTCTGCTTCTTTGCCTTATGATTTCCATACCTAGGATTCTTTTGCCTGACCCTAGGTCCTTCATTTCAATTTAGCTTTCAAATGATTTTTGATTTCATTTAGCTCAGTCATATTGTTCCCTTCCAACAACATGTCATCAACATATTATAGTAAATAGATTAGACTACCATTTGGAAGCTTTATGTAGTAAACACAAGGATTATATAAGCTCCTCACAAAATTTATTTTGTTGATGAAGACATCAAACCTCTTATACCATCACCTAGGAGACTGTTTCAGTCCATATAAGTGTTAGGTGTTACGTCCTAAACCTCGTGGTTTGTAAACAATAAACTTATTCTAAAATGCAATAAAGTTATTATTGAAGTTTGATTCAATAAAGTTGTTATTGAATTTATGAATTGTTTATTTCATTTTAGAAATAAATCCAATAAATTAAAAGATCCATGACTATTATATGAGTACTTGAACTTTATATGGAGACATAAAAGTTGATCAAGTTCGAGTAAATAGTCAAAAAGATCTATAGTATACAAATAAGATTGAGTGCTTTATTCTGGTAACACTATTGCATGTCACCCACTCTGTAGTTGTTACAAGGAGTTGTAAAGTTATTATAAACGAAGTGATCCTGATTCGTTCATGTGGTGACATGAGGAGTGGGACATCTTGTGCAATGAGTTTGCATAAGATCAGACCAAGAAATAAGTCACTCTACTGTTTAAGACTAACTATTTCATAGTGATGACCTAGGTAACTTGACCTTAATCCTAAGCTAACTATGAACTCCTGTTTATTTGGGATTATCCTTAGATTTGCATAAGTGAGAGTTGGTTCAACAGCGCTGGCTCAATAAGCCTCCCATTTCAAGGGTAAGACTGGGTAGATAGCTGGGGACATAGGATGCAAGATGGAATTCACTCCTACTTACTTTTGGGAATAGTAGAGAGGTTATTCCCTTAAGTGCTGATTTTGGGTCTTGAACAAAGGGCTCCACCCTCTCATTGGCCTGAGAAAGATTCTGTTTATTGATTGGATCATAAACAAATTTTTCATTAAAGGACCAGTGAAACTTAAGGAACAAGAGGTAATCTCGAGAGTAAAACGGTCATTTGACCCAACCGTTATTACGAAAAACCTGTGAAGGGTTAACTTACTATTCATGGTTATATCGAGTTGACATAATATCTCTATAGTGAGGAGAGTGCAACTAATGGGCTTTAGTGGAGTGACCGGATAGTTAACGGATGGAGGTTAATTCAGTGAAAAGAGTTTAGCCAATTAATCTCGGATCGTTGGAGCCCATGATTTGTAGGTTCATTAGGTCCCCCTACTAGCTCACAAATGAATTAACCTTAGAATAGTGTGATAAGTTGTTTTCAAATGTTCAAATTTGAATTAAGGGAATTAGTAATTATATGTGATATAATTACACGTTTAATTTTGAAATTAAACGTAATTAGAGAATTGATTAATACATAATATGATTCAAATATTAATTTCCTGAATGGAGATTTATGGTAATGAAATTGATGACAAATTAATTTAATATTTGATATTAAATTAATATAATTAATTAAATTTTTAATTAATTATTAATTATTAATTATATTAGAAAAATTGATTATTGAATTATGTTTTGTAAAATTAATAAAATTACATTTTTAATTAAAGAATTAAAATTGGAAAAAGTTTGATTTTGAAAATCAAAATTCAAAATAAAAAAGAAATTGAAAATAGAGAAAAATCTCATGGTGGGATTTTCCCATTTTCAAGCTTACGCCTTAGTCATCTTTGTACTATATTTTCTAGCTCAATTTTGAAGGAGGAGTTGGAATCCATGCATGCATTCTGATTGCATGAATTGCCTAAATAAAACCACTATTGATTGAGTGGAAAAGACTAGGAAAACAAGTGGTATTTGTTGTGTTCTTTAGGTTGAAGAAAGGTTCTTCAATAGTGTTGAACCAATGTGTTTTCTCCTTTAAATTCCCAAATTCAAGCTTGTTTTAAGTCCTACAACTCAATCTAAGACTCCTAGAGAATAGTAAGGAAGCTCTAGTGGTGGTCCACAGCCTGAATTAGAGAAGATTGCAGCTATATGTCATTGAAAAAGAGGATCTTCAAAGGTATGTAATGAAACCCTCTCGATATCCTATGAACATGCTTATAATGAAGCCAAAATTAAGAAATAAGAATGCTTAATGATCTTGTTTTCTTCCGCCATGTGTTTCTTTAAACCAACAATAAGGACCTATTTAGCATACAAACACGTTTCGTCTTCCCTTGAATCTTAAAACCCTTAGGCTGCTCCATATAGAGTTCTTCCTCCAAGCTTCCATGTAGGAAAGTTGTAGTAACATCCATCTATTCTAATTCAAGGTATTCACAAGCCACAATAGAAAGGAAACTCTAATTGAGGTGTGTTTTACCACTGCAGAGAAGATCTTTGTATAATCTACTCCCTCTTTCTGTTTAAAACCCTTGGCAACAAGTCTGGCTTTATATTTCACATCTTGATTGTTTTCTCCCAAGTATTTCTTCTTATAAACCCACTTACAAGGAATGAATCCTTTGTTAAGTAGTTTATCAGTCAACTTTCATATATCATTTTTTATAAAGTGAGTCAATTTCACTCTTCATAGTTGTAAGCAATTCATTCTTCTCTTTACTGTTTAGGGCTTCCTCAAAACTGTTAGGTTCTTCACGATCATCATCAATAGAATGATTAGAAATGCAATAAGTACTTCCAAATCTAGAGGGAAGTTTGATGGTTCTTATTTCTCTGTCTATTGAAAGAAAGTAGTCTTCTAGGTTCTTAGTTTGCCTTTCAGTTCTAACTTCAAAAGTACTTGGAACATTTGAGGGCTGTAATTATTCAGATGTTGTTACTAAGATTTCATTTTTGGGTGAACTTCAACATGAGGGCTGGAATAAGGGACAACTTGATCTCCCTTAGTTGACTGTATTAATGTTTCAAAATCCATATAGGACTCATTCTCCTTGAAGATCACATCTCTACTGATTAGACTTTTATTAGAGCTAAAATCCCAAAATTTAAAGCCTTTTACTCCTTCAGGATACCCAATGAACATACATTTCATGGCTCTAGGTTCCAACTTGCTTTGTTTAATGTGAACATAGGCAGTACATCCAAAAGGCTTTATAATTGATAAATATGAGGTTGTACCTCTCCATTTTTCTTCAGGAGTTTTCATATCAATAGAAACACTAGGACTTTTGTTAATTGTAAAGGTTGCTGTAACTAGAGCTTCTGCCCAAAACTCTTCTGCTATTTTTGCTTCAGACAACATGCATCTCACTCTTTCGATCAGTGTTTTATTCATTCTCTCTGCAACTTCATTCTGTTGAGGAGTATAGGCTACTGTTCTGTGTCTAGTTAAACCACACTCAACATAAAGAGAGTCAAAATTATTCCATAGGAGTTCTAGGCCATTATCAGTTCTAAAAAATTTAACTTTCCTCTCAGCATGAGCTTCTACTTTAACCTTCCAGTTTTTAAAACATTCAAATGTCTGATCTTTTGATTTAAGGGAATAAGTCCATACTTTTCTAAAGAAATCATTTATGAGGGATAGGAAATATTGGAACCTCCCCGAAAAGGAGTTGTTACATGGCCGCACAGATCTCCATGAATATAGTGAAGGATGACCTTGGTTGAATGAGCTTCTTTTGTGAACTTCATTCTCTTGGATATTCCAAGCACACAGTGTTCACAAAAACTGAGCCTTTTAGTATCTCTAGACTGAATTAAGCCTTGCTTTAGAAGTTCATTCAATCCTCTTTCATTAATGTGTGAGAGTCTTTGATGCCACAATTCAAATTTACTGTCCTTTTCAACTTCTGACAGCAAAACATACTTTGGCTGACTAACTTTCTTCAAAATATACAACCCATCAATTTTCTTCCTAATGAGGATTATCCTTCCCTATTTTTCTATCCTCACGGCATTCCCTTTTCCAGTGAATGTGAACCCTAATCATCAAGAATGCTCAAAGAGATGAGATTTCTCTTATGCTTTGGAAAATGCCTAACATCTCTTAAAAGTACTTCCCTGTTGTCTAAGAGTTTGAATAATACTGAGTCTCTACCAATGATTTCACATTCATTGTTATTTTCCACGTAAACTGAGTCTCCTTCCTCTAATTCGTAGTCAATAAACCAGCTTCTTTTAGAAGTAATATGATAGGTACATCCTGAGTTTAGGACCTAGTCTCCCTCCTCAGTTTCAGAATCCATGGCTTTGTTATTTGCAACAGCAAGGACCTCAGTATAATAGGTTTCCTCTTCAACAGGCCTCTGATTCCTCCCATACTCCCTTGACTTCCTTTAACTATCACCTCTGAAGTCTCTGCTTCTGGTTGAGTCATCTCTACCATATGGCCTCCTCTTGTTATCATCTCTTATGTGATGTTTTCCCCTTTCATGGCAATTTCTCTTGAAATGCCCTTCCTTATGGTAGATGAAGCATTTTAAAACTGGTCTTTCTCTATGAGTTTTCTAATTCTTATTGAAAGAATTCTTCTTAAACTGATGTTTGCCTTTGAAAAAAGAGATTCAGCACCACCAGCACCCTTGCCCTCTACTTGCAACTCTAGTTCTCTACTTCTTAGGGCTGTGATGACAGTGTCTAATGTCACAATCTCTCTACCATATTTCAAAGCTGTTCTGACCTCTTTATAGGTTTCATGGAGTGAATTGATCAACAAAGAAACCTCACTTTCTACTCCTAGTTTCTCCCCTGATTGATTAAATTCATTTGTAAGTATCTTGAATTCATCTAAATTCTCATTCAAGGACTTGGAGTGATTCATTTTGAACGAGAAAAATATTTCTTGAATGTACAGCTTGTTTGGAAGGCCCTTTTTGTTGTAGAGAGTCTTCAAATTCTCCTAAACTTCATATGCGGTGTCTTCATTTGTGACTTGTCTCAACACATTGTCTGAAATATTGAGGATGAGTGTTCCATATGCAATTTCTTCCATACATTGTCTTTCTTCATCACTTAGAGAAGCAAGCAAGGTCTATAGGTCATCAAGGGCTTTCAGGGCCTTTTAAGAACTTAAAAAGGCTTTGACTCTCTTTGTCCAAAAAACAAAGTCTCCTGCTCCATTAAACTTCTCAATTTCAAATTTAGCAGTAGCCATTCCAAGTTCTTCAAGAATCTATCTTGTGCTTATTCAAAAATTTCAAGAAAACTGATTTCTGATCTCTTAAGAACTTCAAGAAGCTGAACAAAGATTTCAAGAACTTTAAGAAGTTATCCTAGTTGCTCTGATACCAGTTGCTAAAATGAGCCCACTTAATGAAGGAACTCTTATACAAGAGTACAACTGAGCAGAAGTGAATCTTTCCAATTCATTGTGACAGAATTTCCACATATACATTCACACATACAGATATGCATTAAATAACTAAATTACCGACATGCTAGAGATAAATAAACAAGAGAACGAGGACTTACTAGTTGAAGACTTTCTTCAAAACAAAACTCGCTCTCTCCACGAACGGACTCCTTGCGCTCTCGCTAGTGAAGGATCTCATACCGAGAGTTCCATGAACGTGTTCAGATCGCTCCGATCTCATCGTGACCGAAATAAAAATTTATATACATTCAACACATATAGTTATGTAATCAAATCTAATTATCGACATGCTCAGAACAAGATAACTAACAAGGAAAGGGTTCCATACCAGTTGAAGACTATCTTCGAACTTCAGAACCCCAATGCAGCGGATCCCTCCAACAGATCTACCAACACTCGGCAGAAACGTCGACTGCAACAACATGATCAACACAAACACGAACACCGCAGCGGGGATGACACCACCACTAATGAGCCCTGGGTATTCTCGGAGTGAAAACTCAAAGGGTGGGCTTTGGTGAATTTGGTAGAGGATGGAGGAAAAATGAGTCGTATAAGCGATAAGCAAGTGGGAGAGAAAACAATGCTATCGTATAGCAGAACTGCTTATCGCATAGAGGAGCTACACGATCGTGTAGGATTTTCTGAACGATAGTTTAGGAAAAGGTATACGATCATTTAGCTAAAACGGCACACTATACGATCGTTTAGAAAAGCTATCCGATCGTTTATGCGACAGTGTGCGATCATTTAGGCGTGAGGTATAGGATCGTTTAGGTGGAGAATGTTATCGCATAGGCTCTCAAGCGATCGTTTACTTTCACCGACGCGGGCTTCCGAATTCTTTTGGGCGATTGACCGACGATCAATTAAACCCTTCAAAAATGAAAACTATTTTCATTTTAACCCATCGGTTACCATAATCGACGTTGCCCACTAACCCACGTCCAAACATGATATTAGGATTAATTATCATATAATTAATCAATTAATTAATTAATAAATATAATCATATTATATTTATATCCTATAGTTTGATATCACATATCTACTATAGTATCTTCTCCTCTACTTGATATAAATCATATTTATATCTAATTTCTTCTAAAATAATGTATCTCATACATTTAGCCAATTATATCATATATAATTAAACTTCCTCTTGTCAATTTAAACATTTCAAATTAACCCAAATACTGGTTTTCGACTTTATCCAAACTACCCAGGGGACCTAATGGACCTATGGCTCGAAGCTCCAATGGTACGTGAATAGCTGACTAAACTCTTTAGCCACAAGATCCACCATCCGTTAACTAATAGTGATTCCACTAAAGACCAACAGCTGAACTCTTCTTACCACAGATATATTTCTGTGTCCATTGAATATAACCAATCATGAGTACGATGACCCTTCACAGATGCTCGTAAATATAGCTAGGCCAATTTACCGTTTTGCCCCTGTAGTTACATCTCACTCCTTAAGTACCACTGATTTCTCTCATGAACAATACAACATAGTCCAACTATGTGTGAACACCTCTCGGGCCAGAAGAAGGTGTGTGGCCTACATTGTTCAAGCCCCAGAATCAGCCCTTAAGGGAGCCATCTATCTACTTACCCCTACCTCGGGGAAGGAGTGAATTCCATCTTGTGCAGCTAAGTTTCCAACTCCCAAATCAGACGAATCCCCAAAATGGTAGGTTTGAATCGGCGACCTGGCCACTCGCACCCATACAAATCAAAGGACCGCCCTCAATGGCAGGAGTTCCCAACTCACTCAGGATTGAGGTCAAGTTACTTATGGTCATCCCAGTGAAGTGAAGTCTCTGTCATGAACGGTGTTATATAACGAGACGTTAACACTTCGTGGTCAGGTCTTATACAAACTCTTTGTATAGGACGTCCTCGCTCGCATGTCCTCAACACGAATGATCAAGATCAGACCATCTGTGATAAGTCATAACACTTGTGACCATTCCACAAAGCGGGCCGCGTCCGTAGCATTACTAGGATAAGGTTTCCCTCTTATATCCATATACTATAGACCATTTTAGTTATCACTCAAGACATGATCCACTTATATGTCACCACATACATGCTTGAGTCACATCCAGATAACCAGAGATTTTATGTTTATTAATTTGTGGTAAAGCAAATAAAACAATTAACCGAGAAAAATATAAGATGTGAAGTAAATATCATATATTAACAACACAAGTGTTCGTACATACCGTTTACAAACTATAGGACACGAAACTTTAGGGCATCAACCCCAACAGCTAGAACGTCAGACAATCGTTCAATAACACCCTGGTCGTCTACCACGAATGGCTTCGTACAAACAACAGAAAATGGAGATGACAACACCACTCGGAGCCCTTAGTACTCTCAGAGTGGGAATCCAAAGTGTGAGCTCTGTTCAAATTTGATAAAGGTGAGGAGGAAAAGAGATCGTGTACAACGATCAAGCAAGTGGAAGAAGGCAACGACTATCCTATAGTCAATATGTTTGATTCTTTAGGCAAGGTACACGATCGTGTAGGGAAAGCTAGATGATCGTCTATACGATCGTTTAGAAAATCTCGGGTGCTAAGAGATCGTTTAGTAAAAAGTAAGCGATTGTCTAGAAGAAGCGCGCGCGGGTGTGCAATCGTCTAGTAAAGGTGAGCGCTATCATATAGGCTCTGGTTTCAGTAAACGATTGATTGCAAGTCACACCGTGAGCAATTATGTATGTTCTTTGCAAAATGAAAACAATTTTCAATTTTATTCTTCAGTTACGAAAACCGAATTGAACATCCCACTAACGCATGGTTACGGAGAAAACGCGAGGTAATTATCCCATAACTGTCCAATTAATAAAATAATAAATAAAATCATATTATATTAATAACCTATAGTTTGATATCATATATCAACCATAGTGTTTTCTCCTCCATTAGAAATAAATCATATTTATATCTAATTTCCTCCAAATTAATGTATCTCATACATTTAATCAATCATATCATATATAATTAACCAGTTAAATTATATCATATATAATCGAACTCACTTTTGTCAATTTGAACATTTTACACTGACCTAAAAACTGATTCTCAACTTGTATCCAAGCTACCAAGGAGACCTTATGGACCTATGGCTCGAAGCTTCAACGGTACGTGAACAACTGACTAAACTCTTTAGCCACGAGATCTACCATCCGTTAACTGTCAGGCATTCCCCTAAAGACCGACAGCTGAACTCTTCTTACCACAAATATATTTTCGTGTCCATTGGATATAACCAATCATCAGTACAATAATCCTTTACAGTCTGTAAGTACAGTTGGACCAATTTACCGTTTTACCCTTGTAGTTACATCTTACTCCTAATGTACCATTGATCCCTCTAATGAAAAATACAACATAGTCCTACTATGTGTGAACACCTCTCGGCCATGACAAGGTGTGTGGTGCCACATCGTTCAAGCCCCGGTATCAGCCCTTAAGGGAGCAATCTATCTACTTACCCCTACTTCCGAGAAGAAGTGAATTCCATCTTGTGTAGATGGGTTTTCAGCTCCCAAATCAGATGAATCCCCAAAGCGGTAGGATTGAGTCGGCGACCTGGCCACTTTTACCTATGCAAATCAAAGGTCCGCCCACAATGGCAGGAGTTCCCAACTCACTCAGGATTGAGGTCATGTTACTATGGTCATCCTAGTGAAGTGAAGTCTCTGTCATGAACGATATTATATAATGAGACGTTCACATTTTATGGCCATGTCTTATACAAACTCTTTGTATCGGATGCCCCTGCTCGCATGTCCCCACACGAATGATCAGGATCAGGCCATCTGTGGCAAGTCACAACACTTGTAACCATTCCATAAAGCGAGCCGCATCTGTAGCGTTACTAGGATAAGGTTTTCCTCTTATATCTATATATTACAAACCATTTTGATTATCTCTTAAGATATGATCTACTTGAATATCACCACATACATGCTTAAGTAACATAATGACAACCAGGGATTTTAGTTCAATGGTTTGTTGTAAAGCAAAGGAAACATTCAATGTGCAAAGTCAAGAAGTGAAGTAAATATCATAAATTATACATCATAAGTGTTCGTACAAACTGTTTACAAACTATAGGACACGAGACTTTAGGGCATCATCCCCAACACTTAAATCAGAAACCCAAGGGCCAAAACAAGAACTCTTCTGATATCTTTCTGTTCAGCCCAAAGGAGAAGAATGCAAAAAGGCTAGCTGCCTTGAGTGTGAAGGAACTCGTATTGAAGAGATCCTTGAGCCGATCCGGATCGTCCAAATTCAATTAATTATTGAAAACATAATTTACAGTTAACATATGTCAGATATGCATTTAAAGTTAAACTATAACATGCTTTTACAAGAAATAAAGGGTTCAATAAATATTACCCTTGAAGAACCTTTCTTCGCATAAAACTCCCTCAAACAGTCATGAGCCTCAAACAGACACAACATCTCTTGAAGACCTTCTTCAAGATATCTCGAACAATAACAAGGATACTACCATAATGAGCCTTTGGTATTCTCGGGGTGAGAACCCATGAGTAGTGGGCTCTGACCATTTTGGTTAGGAGGGATAGTTTGGATATGGAGGAAGAAGATTGAAAGAACATAGAGAACTTTTCTGCAACTCAATCGTTCAGCAAAATCCAACACTAAACCGTAGAGGACGAAGAGAAAATTTCTTTTATTCCTCTTGCCACAAAATCAATAACCATCCACTAAGGTAGTTGGAGAGAAAAGAGGGAAGTTATTATTCAAATAATAATAAAATACTAGATAAATATGATAACTAACTTATCATATTATATTTATATTAAATTAATATTAAATAATATAACATATAACCTATAGTTTTAATATTATATCACATACAATATAAACTATAGTTTCTTTTCTCTATTTTATGGCATTTAATATAAATCATATTTATATTAAATTTTAAAACTATGAATCACATCATAGAAAATATCTTTGAATCTCTTTCAAATATTTATTTCTTCCCATTAAACTATAATGTAACAAATACATTATGACAATTATATCATATATAATTGAAATAATTTAATTATATCATATATAATTAAATCCCTATATTAATTTGAACAATTCAAATTAACCCAAAAACTTATTCTCAACTAAATCCTTTTGAGTTACCAAAGGGACCTTATAGACCTGTAGCTTGAAGTTCTAACGATACATGAATAGATAATTAAACTCTTTAATTATTATTCACCATCCGTTACCTGTCGAGCACTCCACTAAAGACCGACAGCTGCACTCTTTGCACTACAGATATATTTCTGTGTCCATTAGATATAACCAATCAACAGTACAATAACCCTTCACAAATTACTCGTAAGTACAGCTGGGTCAAATTACCATTTTGGCCCTATAGTTACATCTAACTCCTTAAGTACCACTGATTCCTCTAATGAATAATAGATCATAGTCCCACTATGACTAAACTTCTCTCAGGCCAGGAGAGGGTATGACGCCACATATTTCAAAACCCGGAATCAACCCTTAAGGGAGAAATTTATCTACTTACCCTTGCTTCGGGGAAGGAGTGAATTCCATGTTGTGTAGCTGTGTTCCCAGCTCCCCAATCAGATGAATCCTCAAAATGGTAGGCTTGTTGAGTTGGCAATCTAGTCACTCTCACCCATACAAATCAAAGGACCACCCTTATAGGCAGGAGTTCACAACTCAATCAGGATTCAGGTCATGTTACCTATGGTCATCTTGGTGAAATGTAAGTCTCTATTATGAACGACGTTATATAATGAGATTAAATATTTCGTGGTCCGGTCTTATACAAACTCCTTTGTATAGAATATCTTCGCTCGCATGTCTAATACATGAGTGATCAGGATCAGACCATTTATAGCACTTTACAACAATTGTAACACCTACAAAGTGAGCCATACTTGTAGTGTCACCAGGATAAGGTACCCAGCTTTATCCATCTACTACAGACCATTTAGGTTATCACTTAAACATGATCCACCTACATGTCTCCACATACATGTTTAAGTTACAAAGATAACCTTGAATGTTAGTTTTTTGGTTTGTGGTTAATGCAACTAAAATATCACATATTTTATAGACAAAGTGAATAAAATATCATATATTATTAATCACATAAGAGTTTGTTTATACAATGTTTACAAACTATAGGACCCTACGAGATTTAGGGCACCAACCCCAACAGAATGGACCTTGATGTGCCATGTTATTCAGAGTAAAAAAAAAAAACAAGTGGTGAGAGTTTTAATTTTTAGCTTTTCATTTTTCATTCTCATTTCAATAGAGGGATGAAGGGTTAGGGTTTCTCTCTACTGACCTTTTCTTTTTCGTTTTTCAGGTCTGGAGATCTTTGATTCGAAAATAAGAAGATTTAAGCATGCATGACTGGAGCAAAGTGAAGGAAAAAAAAGAAATACACCCAGAAGTATAGTGGTTCAGTGTCTTTTAGGCCTACATCCACTTTGAAAAGAGTCTTCCAGATTTTTTCAATAACTTCAAGATTACAAAAAGTTTCAGATAAGTTCTCACTCCAGCTCCCTCTCACTATTGTTTTCTAAGCTTTGTTTAATTTTGTGAAAATGAAAATTTGTACATTCATTCTTTACAACTGGATTATTTTTATACACATAATTGAAGCTCTAAACAGAAACAATTATAACTTGTTAATTCCTTTATGTTTTATTGTTTAAATAGGGGTTAGAGATAGAGAGTGCTGAAGTAGAATGAAGCTGAAGTTTTGGTTCACCTTCTTCAACATATAGAATTAATTAAACCAATACTGAACTCAAATATTATAAATTCTAATGAAATTACTATACACAAAAACAAAAGTCTGAATTAGAATTTTGGACACATATATATAATATGTGTACTATCTATTTCTAATAAAAAAAACCGATTCTACAAGCCAACATTAACATAGCTCTACTAGCTTAAAGTCATGTATCTTCGAAGCTTTGAGGTTCAAATCTCTTACTTGTCAATTCTTGAATTCCCAACAAAAAAAAAAATTAACATACTTTATTTACTCCATAGTTTTTCATGTTTACAAGAGAGAAAAAAGAAATAAAAACTCTCACTTTAGTCACTCATTTTATTTGTCTATCATCATCAACAACCCGCCTTAATCGATCTCACACAAATAGATGCATCGACATTTGCCTCCACAACGGCGGTGTCGAAGCCAATCCACCTGCATTTCACTAGTCGACCAGTCGAATTTTCTGGCATTGGAGACTTATCATAAACTGGATTTATAGTTCGATGATATGGTCCCAACCATTTATTCTTCATGTAAATAGTTTTTCTCCATGGAGGCACTGAAAGATTCATATGATTTAGTGATATCTTTGCAGCGTTGCACATGATCCTTACCATCTTCTTCACCTCCTCCATCGTTCCGATGAAAATTAAAGGCAAGGATCTTAATAACTCTTTGTATTGGATTGTCGGCCTCGCGATCTCGAATTGTGTCGGAAAGTTTGTGTCAATCAAGTACCTTGTAAGATAAATGAGTTCGTTCAGATTCAACAATTTGAAAACGTTAGGTTAAACTATAAGTTCAATTCAACAATTGCGGGATCATAATGAAATCATTAACCTTTAAGATGAAATAATTGATATGTCTTATTCAAGAAACTATCTTTTATCTATCTATATAGAAACTTTTAGAATTATGAATATTTTATGTGTTTGGTATTTTTCTTATTGAATCATTTTTCTTAGTTAATTAGATCCATAATTATTCTTTGGGTTGTTTTAAATATAGAAAAATAAATTAAAATATTTACAAAATATTGCAAAATTTTAGAACTATCAATGATAGAAACTGATAGACTTCTCAGTGATATTGATAGATACTAATAGAAGTCTATCAGTATCTATATTGATAGTTCTAAAATTTTGTTATATCTTGTAAATATTTCAATAATTTTATCGTTTGAAATAATTTTCCTTATTCTTTTATATATATAAATAAATAAAGTAGCTAGTTCCACAATCATTGTTCTCAAATGGTGCAAAATTGAACATTAAACAAGATATTGATGCTTAATTATTTATTAAGCAAAATGTATGTTGGCTCTTAAATTTCTACGGTCAGGTCAATATTTAAGTTTTTCTAGTTACAATAATTATGATAATGTAGATCAAACCACTGATTCCAAGAAAAGTGTATTCTCAAATTTTTAGTTTAGTTTCTATTTCTTAAATTTATAATGAATTTATGTCATTAATATTTTTAGTTTAAGATTTATATGGTATTATAATAATATTATTTAATTAAATGAGTATAACTTAGTGTTAATTGACATGTACTCTTTTCTTTGAGATTGAAGGTTCAATCATCATTTCAAAATTGTTGCACTACAAAAATTATAGAGAAAATTCCTTTTTGGTTCATATGTTTCAAAATGTTACACTCTTAGTCTGTTTCAAAATGTTGCAATTTTAACCTTGAGATTTGAGTTTTGTTTCAATTTGGGCTCCAAGTTTTAAGATTTACAATTTTTACTTTGATTTTTTAATAAATAATCATTTTTTGTCTTTAGTGTCAATGCGTGTTTGACAATGATTTTAAAATGATTAGAATCATATTTACCATGTTTAAAATCACTTTGAATCACAACTTTAATCACTCAAATTAATTTAAATGTTTAACTTTACACTCTTAAGCATTTTTTGAGTGATTTCGAAAATGATAAAAATGGTTTAAACCATTTTTAATCACTCCATAACATATCATCAATGTCTATAATTAACTAATTTAAAAGAATTAAAAGAATTATAATGAATAAAATTTCACTCCTTATATCACTATAAAAATTAAATTTAAAATTTAACTTCATAATTATTTTAAATAAACTAAGACATTAACAAGTCAAAGACTAAAAGTGAGTATTGAGTGAAAAATTGAGGTTATAAGTGTAAATTTTGAATCACATGGACCAAATTTAAACAAAACTCAAATTCCAATGGTAAAATTGTGACATTTTGAAATGTTGGTACTAAATTGAAACCAAATTTGAAAGTTGGACCAATGTGCAACATTTTGAAACCTAAGAAACAAATGAAAACTAGACCCAAAACTTATATTTTCCCTAAAATTATATTTTCAAACTCATAAATAGTCTTATACGTGATTCTTAAATTGTACATAGAAAAACTATTCTCAGTGGTGGAAAATAAATCATTTTCAACTCTATTGGCCAGTCAATCCCAACCTATGCCATGATTATATAGAGTAACACTCATCTTTATGCATCTCACTCTCATCATTTACATAAAAAAATCATTCAAATATTTCAAAAAGAAATAAGAATAATTTATCACATGTCTAATTATAATAAAACAATTTAGTGGGATGCAAATAAGTATTTTTTAATTATATATTACAAAACTATATAATGCAATCCTCTTTCAAGTCAAAGGAAACCATATGTCTGGCACATGCCTCCTTTTTTATGGGGAAAAAACAAAGATTAATGTAAATAAAACATAATAGTTTTATGTAAACAACTTTAAAATAAAATTAATAAAAATACTTCATTTAAAATTACTAGAATTATTAGTGATTTTAATGGTTAATCACTTCCAAACATGCAAAATATAATAATAATAATAACAATAAATAAATAAATAACATTTGAATTTATAAATACCGGATATTTCCATCGACGACGTCGACGAACTCATAGTCACCGGCGGCGACACCACGAGAGCTTCCCCATTTCGTCTTACAGATCGCCGCATTATAATGAAGCTCACGAAGAATCATCATCAACATCCGCCGTGAAACGACGCCGTCCGACGAAGAAGCCGCCGCCATTTCCGCCGCATCCTGAACATTACCCACTAGCACTTCTCTATAACCCCCCACATTCCCGCCGTTCACACTCACCATTCTCCGAATTTCCCCCACCGCCTCCGTAAAATCAGCCGCCGCCGCGGCGGGAACTTCCATTGCCGCCCCGTCGGAAAAAGCTTCCGCCGGCGAACTACTCCGGCAACCGCCGTACTCTTCGAGAAAATCAACCACCATCTTGGAAAGACATTCTTCGGCCGAGTGTTCGCTTCCACTGCCCGAGGTAGACAGCGGCTGCGGGTGCCAGTCATCACTTCCGATGAGCCGGTGAAGAGCCGCCATTACTATTATTATTTTGGTGATTTTAGAAGGCGATTTGGTATATATTATATATACATAAAAGGTTTTGATTGAACCAATAAATTAAGGAATATGTCAAAGAACAGAGGAATTTGGACCGAATTTTTTTTCTTTATGATGCGAAGAAAGGAATTTGAAAATGGAATATTCCATTTTTTCGCCTTTAATTTTGAAAGTGAGCTGTTTCAAGTCCCCCTCTTTTTATGTAAATTTAGTAATAAAGAGAGGATATTCCATTACGAGTTTCGTTTGTGAATTGTTCGGGTTTTGTTTTAGCTAAATTATATAAAAAAAAAATGCATGGTCTAAAAAAATACTTATCCTTCAAAAATTGCAACATTATTATCTTTGATAATTCATAAACACTTTGAGAATATGTCATTGGAGTATAATTTTTTTAGAATTTTATAGAAAAATCTGTTGAAAATGACTTTGAGCTTAGGTCCATAAAAAAAATTAAAAGGGAGTGGAGGAGCTTTGTCCTGTATGAATAAATTTAGAATTGTCTAGAGGGTATAAATACCAAAGCATTCTAGATAAGAGTCCAAAGTGTGTTGGTGGTGGAAGTATAACTCTTTCACCACATGCATGCGCTATTGTTATTAATAAATTATTTTATTAATATTTTCATGACAATTGATTTTTGACCATTTATGAAAGACGGTTCATTTTTTCCCTTGACCGTTTATGAATGACATTCATTTTTGCTTGTTTATGAACGTTGTATCAACGTTCATTTGCTGCTCGGTTCATTCCTCTTCCCCTCTGCTATTTAATAGAGATCATGAGAGAGAGGACACACATAACTGAAAATTCTCTTACTACCTCTTTTGTTTTCCTCTAACTTTTCTTCTGTTTTGAGCATCCTTCTCTTCTGATTCTAGTCCATTCGACACCTGAATTTGGAGGTTGTGTTAACCTTGGAGAGTAACCGACATAGTGTTTACCACCAAAGTCGCGTCGTAATTGCTTTCAGGGCAGTGGTTTCTCCACGGCGCAACATCTATTCAACAATCTGAAAGAAATTATCCAGATATCGATCAAGAATGGTAAGGTTCTCCCCAATTTGTCCAAGCTCGAACCACTGGACGGAGGAAATTGTCGTCGATGGTCTAAAAAATATTGATCTTCTTCGAGCAGTTGGAAGTTGACTATATCCTCACATAGAAGCGCCTACTAATACCAAGAAGGTAACCACTGTCTCTAATCCAGAATCCTAGGAAGGCATGAAACAAGAAATAATATAGCTTCTAGTATGTCTGAAACTGTAGATGTTAGCACTATGGATAGAATGCATGATATAAAACCTAGAAGAAGTAAGAGACAGAGAACTAAGAAAAATTTTGGTCCTAATTTTGGTCCTAATTTTTTAGTTAAGAGGCCAAATAATATTGATTGTCAGTTTGTATATATGCATCTAATAGATGAGGATCCTAAAACTTGCCAAAAAGCCTTAAGTTTTGTAAACTATAGCTATGGAAGGAAGCCATTAAGAGTAAACTGAATTTTCTGTCATGAACCAAACTTGGAACTTAGTAGATCTTCCAAAAGGAATTAAACCTATTAAGTGCAAGTGGATTTTCAATAGGAAAACGAGATTAGATGGTTCAATTGAAAGATACAAAACTAGATTGGTAGTTGCTATCCATGGACTTCTAATTCATCAAATGGATGTAAAAATAACATTTCACAATGGTGATCTAGAAAAAAAAATCTATATGGTATTGCCTGAAAGCTTTACAATGGCTGGTCAGGAAAACAAAGATAATACCAAATTGTTATTATTGTCACATTTTGTAATGAAAGATTTAGGGGAAGCTAACATAAATACTTGGTGTTAAGATAAGAAAATTTGAAAATGCTTTTTATCTAATCACACTATATTGAAAAATTACTAAAAAAATTTGATTGTTTTGATGATCCTCTTGTAAGAACTCCAAATGATGCTAGTGTAAGTCTTAAAAAAAAAATAAAGGAGATAGTATATCTCAGTCTGAATATGAAAAAATCTTAGGTAGTTTTATGTTTCTAATGAACTATACTAGACTTGATATTGCATATGTTGTGATAAGATTGAGTAGATATATACATAATCCTGATAAGGAACATTAGAGTGCTCTTCGTTGTCTATAAGATATCTTAAGAGCACCATGAACTACTGTTTGCATTTTAATAAATTCACTATTCTATTGGAATGTTATTGTGATACAAATTGGTATCTGATAATGAGGAGGTCAGTTCTACAAGTGGATATGTATTTTTACTTGGAGGAGGAGCAATATCGTGGAAGTCTGCAAAACAAACTTGTATAGCTAGATCCACTATGGAATATGAATTTATTGCTTTAGAACTAGTAGGACGAGAGGTTGAATGGCTTAAAAGTCTACTAAGGGATGTACCACGGTGAGGGGCATCAGTACCAGTCACTATGCACTGTGTAATTGCTGAAGGAGGAGTTATTTCCTTAGAACATGTGAGGTCTTAGAAAAATTTGATTGATCTTTTGACCAAAGGTCTAATAAGAAAAATAATTTTAAAATCATCAGTAAACATGGGGTTTAAACCCTTATAGGATTCCATAGCCTTTTATCTAGGTGGTTTATTGTAATAAACTCAATGGTCCATAGCCTTTTGTTTGGATAGTCTATTATGTGGGTAGTCCTAGCATGGACTTGACAAATAATACTAAAAATCCATAGTCCTTTTTTTGTGTGGTCTTGATGTGGAGTTAATGGATAATGATGAAATATTTATTGCTCCAGTATTTGAGAGGTTTGTCTTTGACAAACTTGATGAAGATGGTCCTAACACGAACTAGATGACGAAGTCTTCATAGCTCAGTTTGAGTGGTGTGTCTCTAACAAACTTGATGAAGCATCTAATGTGATAGTAAAGGTGTTATTGCCTTCTATGAAAGAATTTAAACATTTCTTTCTAAAGCTTTCATAATGACTTAAGGTTTATGTGCATGGTCATAACAAACACACTCTCAGAATCAAGAAAATGACTAAGAGTAAAAGGTTGTGGGGTCTCAACCAGTATTATTGAAAGTTCAAGAGGTAACTCACTCTCTCTAACAAGGTTGTTTCCCTACTTCACTATGCATCAATTCATATTGTTAGATATTGATGTTTAAGTTTGATCTCCTTTACTTACTCATAAGAATTTTTTTCAAAATAATCTTTTATGTTGTTTACTTGTTAACTTTTATGTAGAATTATTGGAAATAACTTTTGAGCTTAGGACCATGGAAAAAGTTAAGGGGTGGAAGAGTTTTGTCCCACATGGATAAATTTAAAATTGCCTAGAAGGTATAAATATCAAGGCATTCTAGATGAGAGTTCAAAGTGATGAAATGTACAAACATATGGTGGAAACAAGCTAAATTAATTTTTAGTAAGGGAACTAGTTCTTAAATTATGAAATTGTCAAGATTTTCATATCATATATACTATGAAATTAACACAAAAATCAAACCCCTAATTTTTGCCATCATCACAAAAATCAGCTAATTTTTAAAAATCAAACCACCGTTCAATTCACCATTTTTCATGCTCTAAGAAGGCAACTAATGGTATGTTTTTTTAAGTACATAGGTTGGAAGAAAAAACTTTTTTAAAAAATTGCAAAATATTAAGGGAAGCAAAAGAAAGAGAAAGAAACAAGAAATCCTTGTTTAAAAAGATTGCATATACTTGAAAAATAAGGAAAATTGAAGGGAAATGCTACTTTTGGATCTTTAAAAAACTTAAAAAATAATAAAAATAAAAATAAACCTAAACATCTAGGATTATTTTTAAATATAAAACAATAAGGTAACTTATTTATAAATATAGAAAAACATCATTATTTATTTTCAAAAGACCAATAAGTCAACTTATTTACAAATATAACAAAATGTTACTATCTGTTAATGATAATAAACACTAATAAATATCTATCAATGTCTATCATTGATAAATAGTAGTAGATGATAGTAGTCTATCAGAATCTTATAACATATAGACACACATATTTTGCTATATTCGAAAATATTTTAAGTAATTTGCTATTTAAAATAATGATCCAAACATTAAACATACAAGATAAAAAGAAAAGAAAAAAACAAAATGAAATAAAAAGAAAGGAAAAAAATGGTAGTGTTAAAGAAATTAGTGAGAAAAAAAAAAGGAAAATAGTTGCTAAGGAATTGTGAAAGACATATAACTAAAATTAATGTTAATATATTTAAGAAAAAATACTTTTTTTTTCCATCATCAGTTTTGAAAAATAGTAGCTGTTTTGGTCTTAGAACTTTTATCCTAACTTTTTAATCTTTTTGATTTTTTTTTTCATTAAATGTATTAGTTAAGTTTTTAAAATGTATGTTTTATAGTTCTAATTTTTTTTTAAAAAAAATAGATTTAAATGGTTTATGAAGTCTTTTTTATTATCTTAAATTATAAAAATAAATATAAACAAATTACCTACCATCTGTAGAATTATTTTTTAACTTAATTCTATAATTCAAAATGTCATATAACATAAAATGATTTTAAAATAATTTAAAAATCTTTTAAAATTATTATTAAAGACTAAAAAAAATACTTTTTGAAAATTGAGAGACTTAAAATACCTATTCTAAATTGGAAACAAAAAGGTATGCTTTTAAAACTATCGTCCAGATACACCTATTCAACTGGTTCTTAATATTTAAAATTATAATTAAAATAACAAAAATTTAAATTTAAATTTAATAAAATTATAAAAATAATATATCTAATATAGTAATTACAATAAAAATAAATCAAGGGTTTGAACAAAGTTTTCATGTAATAATGAGTGTAATCCAAGTATGATTTTGAATTAATATAATTAAATTATTTAACAATAAAAATGAAACCAAAAACTGAAAAAAAAAATATTTTGTATCGTAATTATAAAATAGAGTATATAATATTTTGAAATCAATATAATTTAAATTATTTAGATGCTAAAAGTTTCAATGGGACTATCCCTAAACCCAATGTGAGTTTTTCTATTTTCATTTGCTCTCCGCCGTGATCGAATGAAAATGGATAAGATGCTTGCGGAATTGAGGGGGTGGGGATGGCTATATTTATGGGAGCGAACTCGAGGCGAATATGAAGGTGTTTCCAATAACGGACGGGTGAGTATAATTATAGATATTTAAAATTTCTCAATCCCAAATATATTTATATAATAGAAAGCCTAGATTAGGCCGGACATAATAGCTAAACTATTGGGATTAGGATGATCAAAATTATACCATTATCTTTGTTTTGATCCGATATTGTACATGACATAGAAACAAGAGTATTCTTACCTATAACATAATCTAAGATTAGAAAATTTTATATTTAAAAAGGTCTAATATTTTGTCAAATATTTCTATTTTTTTTTCAAAGACTAAAATATCTTATTGCTAATTAACATGTATTTTACTAGAGTGAAGTTAACACAACAATAAGTTATATGACATTTCTTAGAGGTCGAAAGTAACATGTATTTCTTCTATTCAATATTGAAAGTTAAAATTCTTATTCCCCTATTTATTGTCCTAAAAATTTCATTGGAAAAAAAGTTTTTTTTTTTTTTTATTATTTTTTTTTTTACATACCTATCTTGTTCATTTAAGCTAGAAAAATGAAATAATTGTTATATATATAAAATATCCTTAAATAGTTTAAATATAATAATATTTTTATATCTATATCAAGTTGTGTCCATTATGTATTAATATGAATTCATTGGAAAAAAAGTTTTATCTAATGTTTATTTCCAATAAATAATATTAATAATCCATAAAAAAAAATATTGAGTTTAAATTGTCTTTTTTTTAACTAGTGTAACTATTTTTTTAGATATGACTTTTCTACCACAAAATTTGATTTCTAAAAAAAGTACTACCACCAAATAAAATGTCAACGATTATTTAAGCTAATTTTAGATAAAACTATTAAATAGATAACTGTAAAACAACTTCACTCTAAATTTAACTATTTACGAAATTTAGGCAATCTATTTCATTTTAAAAATGTATAAATAAAGAGAGAATTGAAGAGAGAAAAAACAACAAATCATCCACAAATCATCAAAAAAAAACAAGGGAAAAAATTTTTCCTAAAAAAAAAGGAAATAAGATGAAGTCGTGGATGATATGTTTGGTTTTGATTAGCATGGTGGTGATGTCCCAAGAAGTTGGAGCAGAAAGAAAATATCTAAAATTTTTAGATTGCAATCAACCTAAGCCACCTCCATTTTGCCAACTTATGAGAAGTGATAGGTCTCTAAACCTTCCCAACCTCTACAATCATGGTTGCACAGGTGTCGGTTGTCACGGAGCAGCGGGGATACGCGGAACCAATCCATAGGTTTCTTTATTTATCAAGCAATACTTATGCATCCTGGGGTTAAAATTGGATACGTGAGTGGAATATACAAAAAAGATGGAAGTGTAGGATGTACTAAGTATTTTTCTTATTTATTTATCAAAGAAAAATCATAAAGACATGCAATCAGACCAGTTACATATATTTATTTATCAAAAATAGACAAAACAATGTATCAATTTAACAATTTCTCAAAATTAAAGAAAATGATGAAAGCAAGCAACCTCTACCTTATTAGTTAGTTGTAATTTAAAAGGTTAAATTACAAATTTATTTCAACTTTTGGGGTTGATATTGATTTCTTATCACAAATTGTTATTGAACTCTCCTTTATTTTCATAAAAAATTAAAAGTTTAGAAATTTATTAGAAATAAACCTTAAAATTTATCGCCAAAATCTTAATTTAAAATAATTTAAATAAATGTAGTGTCTTAATTATTGTCGATGCATACTTTTTTTTATTCATAACCAATAAATAAATTACTTGGATCATATGGAATGTATAAATTATTTTTATAACCAAATCTAATAATGTCTGCTTTTAATTTATATATAACTATTACTATAAATTATCTCACGGCAATTAAATGTAAATATATATAAACCTGAAAAATTATAATCACAATACAAGTTTACCTTTTTACTTTATAAAAAATTATTTTTTTATATAATTAATTTGATAAAAAGTTTATCTTTTTAAAAACTCAAAACATAAAAAATACAAACAAATAAAGAATACTTCTAGTAATTTCGACTTTTGAGGGAGACAGAGAGAAAAAGAAAGTAATAGAGTACAGATATATTAGCATTTTCTTAAAAAAAAAATAATAATAGAAAAACTAAAAGAAAATTTGAAGAAGATAGATGAAAGAAAAAAAAAAATCTAAAAAATGGGGAAAAAATTGAAGCCATAAAAAAACTTATAATTTGGAAGGAAAAAAAAAGTAAGCTAAAAGGAAAAAATTAAAGAAAGAACAAAATAAAAAAAAAAAAGGAAAAAAGGAAATATATTGGTCAGATAATAATAATGTATTTATTTATACTATTTAAAAGAAGCCATGAGAAAAAAAAAAAAAACTTATAATTTGGTAAAACTTTTAGTCATTTTTAGTGATGGTTATTTTAACTAATTTCACATTTAAAATCACTAAGTAAATTATTTTTCCCTATTCCTGAACATCACATTCAAAATATATATAATATATATTATTTAAAAATGATTATTGATAGAAACTTTGATTTTTTTTTTTTTTCATTTGAATGGATGATTATAAGGATATCGTAGATAATATCACAACTATTAAATAAATTAATTTTATCATATTTTTTTAACGTATCACAATTAAAAATCTATCAAACAATTAAATAAAATTAATTCATAATTTAGAAATCACATTATTTCTCTAATTCACATCTAAATATGTATATATATATATATATATATATATATATATATATATATTAAATATCTATATCTATCACACTAAAATAAAAATAGAAACTCATTTCCCCCTATTTCTAAGCATGGTAAATGAAAAAAGTGAAAAAAGAAATCTTATTTTTCTCATATTTTTTTAGTATCACATGTAATTTTTTTTTTTAAAAAAATCTCATGTTAACGTGGATGATATTAAATATTTTTAAAAATTAATTACGTTTTAACATGAATAATATATCCTAGATTTATTTTTTAAAAAATAGTTCCATTTTTTATTTATTTTCGAGATTTGATTTAAGATCAAAGTAAAATCCTCTATAAATCTCTTACTCTATTTCTTTCTCATATATATATATATATATATATATATATATATTCTCTTTCTCTATTTAGCTAATAACTTTTCGTTTTCTTTTTGCTCGATTATGTGTAGATCTTAACTCTATCTATTATTCTATATTTGGTAATCTACTTCTTTTCCTTTTATATGTCGATGAGTTTTGCTTAAAAGGTAATCTCAATCCTACTACGTTTACCTTCCTCTCTCACTAATCCATCATTATTTTCTTCATTTCTATCATATCAATACTTTTTATAATTTGATTAATTGAAAACATTGAATTTCCTACCGTAAGGTATATTTTAGTTACCTATTTATTCCTTCCTCATTTTTATATTTAAATGTTGTTCTTTTTTTGAATTTTATTTAAATTTCAAATAACACTTTTAATAAAATAATATATTATGCATGTCTCTATATTCTCTAATATTTAATCTAAAAGCAAAAGAGCGATGAAAATTATTCTAAGGTATTTTTTAGTTAGATTTTAGGTTGTGCGAATGCATTTCTATATGATTTAGGTGTAGTTTATTTTTGCTTTATATTTATATTTAGTTATATCTTTTAGAATTATTGTCAAATTTTTATAGAGAATAGAAAAAAATAATATTTTAGTTTAAATTAAAGTTTAAGATCAGATGGATAATCATACCATTTAAAATCAAAATTAAAAAGATATTTTTAGTACGAGAAGATTATCACGAAATAAAAAAATTAATAATAATTTTGTTTAAATTAAAAGAAAATCAAATCATCAAATCCAAATAAATAAATAAAAATAGATTTTGAGAGTGGTATTATCAGGAAATTTTAAATTAGTGTAAAAAAAAAAATCATTCAAGTAAAAATGTTGTTTTAATTCAGGAAGATTATCATGAGATTAAAAAATAAATAAATTTGGTTTAAATTAACGTTTAAAATTAGAGATAATCAAATCATCAAAATCATATATATATATATATAAAAACTAAGAGAGGGTTATCACGAATTTTTAAAATATATATATTTAGGTTAAAATTAAAACATTAAATCATTTTGTTCACGTGAGGTTTCTGAGAATTGTATTTCGTGGCAGTTGAACTTAAGTTGGTATTGGTAATGATGTTGATTTGATGCGATATAGTTCGATCTCTAGTACTTGATCCTCTGAATCGAAGAGTCTTTATATTTTCATGGGTCTTCTGTCTTCTACGAGTGCAGCTCTCTCTTACTTCATGGACTTGGGCCTGATTGGCCTATGGATTTGAGCTTGGGGCCCAATTAATTGGATTTGGACCTACTTTGTCACATAGGCTCCTTCTTTGGGCGCAACCGGACCAAAGCCCAAATTACAATGTCAAATTTGGCGAAATTAATTTCAATGTCTATAACAAAAATACGGAATTTGTCTTCAACTTCAATTTGGTACACATGTCAATTCTTAATTGGACACAAATTTGATGATTTCGAAATTTCATCATTAATTTAATAAATGACGTGGTGATCCGTGATTGGTCCGGAATTTCTCCTCCAACAAATGCCCCTTTTCGAGATTTGTGCACAGATGTGGGGTATAAATCTCGAAAAAGATAAAGCCGACCTCAAGAGCAAGTAATTTATTCTTAACTTCAACGCTTCCAATTTAATTAAACCGTGAATTTAGTGCATAAGTTTAACTAAAATTTGTGATAGAGGATGACCAAACTTTTAATTTGAGAAAAGCCTTGACCCTTAGCTCAGAACTAATTTGATTTGAAAAGACAAAATGTAGAAATTCAAATTTTTTAAGAAATTTAGGTTTCATTCCAAATTAATTTGATTTGGAAAAAAAATGAATTTAAAATGAAAATTCAAGTTCTATTCTAATTTAATTTGATATGGAGATAAAATTTAAAAAATTTGAACTCAAAAATGAAAATTCAAGTTTCGTCCCCAACTTAATTTGATTTTGAGACAAAATTTTAAAAATTTTGAATTTAGGATGAGAATTCAAGTTTCATCCCCAAATTAATTTGATTTGGAGACAAAACGAGGGAGCAACACACCATTTTTGTAGACTCTTGCTTCCTTTTTGCAAGAGGTGGTTTTTTGTTTTCTTTTTTTTTCTTTTTTTTTTTGGCAGTTATGAACAAAATGCCAAGTGGCCTGAAGTGATAATTTCAACATTCTTTCTGCAAGTTTGATCTCAGTCAGTGACCTGGAGACTCCGCCCTCAGTCCTTGAGGACTTTGGCACTTTGTTGGTTTCGATCTTAGTACGCGGCCTGAGGATTCCGCCGGTCCCAACCTCAGTCTTTGACTTGAGCATTTCGTCGATTTCCAACTCAATGCTCTAGCGGCTCTGATCTCCGCCCCTTATTGGCTTCGATTTTAGTATGCGGCCTGAGGATTCCGTCGGTCCTAACCTTAGTCTTTGACTTGAGAATTCTGTCGGTTTTCAACTTAGTGCTCTAACGGCTCTGATCTCCGTCTCTTATTGGCTTCGATCTTAGTACATGGCCTGAGGATTCCATCGGTCCTAGCCTCAGTCTTTGAATTGAGCATTCCGTCGGTTTTTAACTCAGTGCTCTAACGGCTCTAATCTCTGCCCCTTATTGGCTTCGATCTTAGTACGCGGCCTGAGGGTCGTCAGTTCCAACCTCAGTCTTTGACTTGAGCATTTCGTTGGTTTCCCTCTCAGTGCTCTAACGCCTCAGATCTCCACCCTTTATTGGCTTCAATCTTAGTACGCGGCCTAAGGGTTCTGTCAGTTCCAGCCTCAGTCTTTAACTTGAGTATTCCGTCAATTTCCAACTCAGTGCTCTAATGGCTCAGATCTCCTCCCCTTATTGGCTTTGATCTTACTATGCAACCTAAGGGTTTTGTTGGTTCCAGCCTCAGTCTTTGACTTGAGCATTCCGTCTGTTTCCAACTCAGTGCTCTAACAGCTTTGATCTCCGCCCCTTATTGGCTTCGATCTTAGTACACGGCCTGAGGGTTTCGTCAATTCCAACCTCAGTCTTTTACTTGAGCATTCCTTCAGTTTTTAACTCAATGCTCTAACGCCTCTGATCTCCGCCTTTTATTGGCTTCGATCTTAATACGCGGCCTGAGCGTTCTGTTGGTTCCAACCTCATTCTTTGACTTGAGCATTTCTTCGATTTCCAACTCAGTGCTCTAACGGCTCTGATCTTTGCTCTTTACTGGCTTCGATCTTAGTATGCAGCCTGAGGATTCCGTCAGTCCTAGCCTCAGTCTTTGACTTGAGCATTCTGTCGGTTTCCAACTCAGTGCTCTAACGGCTCTGATCTTCGCCCCTTATTGGCTTCGATCATAGTACGCGACCTAAGGATTCCGTCGGTCCCAGCCTCAGTCTTTGACTTGAGCATTCCGTCGGTTTCCCACTCAGTCCTCTAACGGCTCTAATCTCTGCCTTTTATTGGTTTCGATCTAAGTACGCGGCCTGAGGGTTCCGTCAGTTCCAGCCTCAGTCTTTGACTGGAGCATTCTGTTGGCTCAGTTAAATGGCTATAATCTTTTCCCTTATTTATTTATTCATTTATTATTATTATTATTATTATTATTATTATTTTGAAATTTATGTGACTGAGACTCACCCACTTTTTTGTGCATCATCATGGTCTGCTTTACCGAGCGCGTTTTTTTGGAAGTCGTGATCTTGCAAGTAGAGACCAACCTAACAAGGATGGACTTAGCCTTCCTGTGGAGGATTCATTAAATGGTCCCTTTTCGGATATTTGGCCTGATTTGAATGACGATGCGATACCTACTAACTATGATAGAAAGTGTCTTTGACTTCGGATAAGAAAGTGTGGACTTTAAAGTCTACCATCCACAACGAGGCTCATAACTATGATAGAGTGTTAACTCTCGGGCGTCGTTTGATTGAAAATGAAGTTCATTGGAATGCCGTAACAAAGGTCCCTGGAAAGTGTGGTTTTTTGCATGCTCGATTCTCAGCCCTTCTCTTCTATTTATTGTAAGACCATCATGCAAAGAAGATAGTTGTATGAAGAGCACCTCAACTTAGTGCTCTAACGGCTCTGATCTCCGTCTCTTATTGGTGGGAATTGAGTGAGCTATTTGGTTGATGTAAATGGAGATTGCCCACTTTTCCATTTTCAAACTTTTCCAATTTTTTGAATTTTCAAATTGATTTCCAAAATCAATTTTGTTTTCAAAATTTGAAAAAACTTTATTAATTTTACAAAATTAATTCATTAATTAATTTTCTAATAAAATTAATAATAACTAATTAATTTAATATCAAATATTAAATTAATTTTACATAAATTTCACCATCATGAATCCCTATTCATGAATATCTAAATCATATTTAAATATTAATTAATTCTCCAATTCTGATTAATTCCAAAATTAAACGCATAATTATATCATAATTACTAATTCTCTTAATTCTAATTTGAACATTTCAAATTAACTTATCACGCTACTCTAAAGTTAATCCATTTACGAGCTAGTAGGGGAGCTCATAAACCTACAGATCATAGACTCCAACGATCCAGATTAATTGGTTAAACTCTTTACACCGAACTAACCCTCATTCGTTAACTAATGGGTCACTTTACTAAAGCCCATAGTTGCACTTCCCTCACTGTAGATATATTTTGTCCACTCGATATAACCATGATTAGTAAGTTATCCATTCATAGGTTATCTGTAATAACGGCTGGGTCAAAAGTCTGTTTTACCTTTGAGATTACCTCTTGTTCCTTAAGTCCCACTGATCGTCTAATGAACAATTGGTTTGTGATCCGATCAACAAACCGAGTCCCTCTCAAGCCATGAGAGGGTGGGGCCCCTTGTTCAAGACCCGTAATCAACACTTAAGAGAACAACCTCTCTACTATTCCTAAAAGCAGGTAGGACAAAATTCCATCTTGTACCCTATGTCCCCAGCTATCTATCCATTCTTACCCCTGAAATGGAGATTTTTTGAGCTGGCGCTATTGAGTCAACCCTCACCTGTGCAAATCTAAGGATAATCCCAAATAAACAGAAGTTCATATTAACTCAGGATTAAGGTCAAGTTATCTAAGTCATCACTTTGAAATAGTCAGTCTTAAACAGTAAATAACCTTATAAGTAAGAGTGACTAATTTCGTAGTCCGATTTTGTACAAACCAATTGCACAAGATGCCCTCAATCCTCATGTCATAACATGTACGAATTAGGATCGCATCGTCTGTAGCACTTTACAACTCCTTGTAACAACTACAGAATGGGCTGCATCCAACAATGTTACCAGAATAAAGCACCCAGCTTCATTCACATATTATAGATCATTTTGACTATTTACTCGAACCTGATCCACTTTTATGTCTCCACATAAAGTTCAAGTACTCATGTAATAGTCATGAATCTTTTAGTTTAATGGATTTATAAAACGAAATAAGAAATTCATATATTCAATAACAACTTATTGAATTTTTCAGAATAAGCTTTATTGTTTATAAACCACGAGTTTTACTAGGCGATTAGGCGACGGTCTAAGAAATCGTGTAAATGATTGAGCGAGAGACTAAACGATCGGTTAGACGATTCTTAGGAGAGCGAAATTTACTAAACGATCAAGCATTCTCAATCTATGCGATAGACAGTTTACTTCTCCTACTTGCTTGGTCGTGTAGTTCGGTCGTTGGATTCCTCATTCCCTCTACCAAATTCATACAGAACTCACACCTCTTAGATTCTCACTCTGAGAATACCAAGGTTTTCGAGTGGTAGTGTCGAAAGGGTGTTTATTCGTGGAGAAGTCTGTTCATGATTACAAGTGACAGCGAGAGATTGATGGCCAGACGATTGGAGCGACAGCGAGAGATCATTATTTTATGCTCATGAGAGATCAGTTTGGCTGGACAACGACGGTGAGAGATTTCCAGGAGAAGAGTTCTTCAAGGGTATGTTTCTCTCCTTTGGTATTTGTTTAAGATAACATGCAAGATGCATAACTATTCTATATGATTGTGAATTTTTTGAATTCTTGCACAATGGGCTTGGAAAGATCTTGCTTCCGCTCATAGAGATCTCAGTTTAGATTTCTTTCAATTGGTATCAGAGCCAGGTTATGATATTCCAAATCTATTGATGTATAGAATTGCATTTACTTACTTGGTGGGTGTTAAGCATGTCTACATTCTGTTTAAGTGTTAAATATGTTTGTGGATATGGATTGATGGAGTTTTTGGGATGATTGCCTCTGGTTGTTGAATTCTTTTACATTTTCAAAGTTAATTATAAGGGCCCTGTGTTTTTGGGCATATTAACTTACTATCGAGTCTGTAATTCAAAGTGTTTTAGTCAGTTTGAGTCGCTCGTGATGAAGCTTCAAGGCATGGTGATGCTCATTACTTTGAGGAAGAAGAAGACCAAGCATTGGTAAGATCATGTAAACGATGTGGGGTAAGCGATTGTTGAGTATGGGATACTCGGTTGCAAGGTGAACGCGCGCGCACTAGACGGTCTTATAGATCAGCATGCTGTTGGGATTAGTGTCCTAATTCTCATGGAGTCTCGTAATTTGTAATATATACACATTGTTATAAGAGTTATTTTATCCAGCATTTACTCATATCCAATAAACAAAGCTCCATGGTCATCATATGTAAACTTAAGCATGTATATGATATACAAGTGGATCATGCCTTAAGTGATAACCTAAATAGGTCTGTAGTATAAGAATTAAAGAGGGATTCCTGATCCTGGGGACACTATGGATACGACTCGCTTTGTAGAGGTTTGCAAGTGTTGTGAATTACTACAGATAGTAGATCCTGACCATTCATGTGGAGACATGCAAGCGGGGGTATCCTATACAAAGAATTTGTATAAGACTGGACCACGAGATGACTAGTCTTTGTATATAACGTCGTTGATATAGAAGACTTACATCTCACCTAAATAACCATAGGTGACATGACCTCAATCCTGAGTGTTTTGGGAACTCCTGCCTTTGAGAGTGGTCCTTTGATTAGTATAGGTCAGAGTGGCCAGATTATCAACTCAACATGCCTACCTTTTTGGGGACTTGCTTCATTTGGAAGTTGGGAACTCAGTTACAAAAAAATGGAATTCACTCCTTCCTCGAAGCAGGGGTAAGTAGATAGATTTCTCCCTTTAGGACTGATTCTGGGGCTTGAACATAGTGGCCACAGCTTCTCTTTGGAAGAGAGAACTCAGTCATAGTAGGTGTTCATTAGAGGGATCAGTGGTACTTAAGGAGTTAGATGTAACTATAAGGACATGACGGTTATTGGCCCAGCTGTACTTACGAGCGATCTGTGAAGGGTTATCGCACTATTGATTGGTTGATATGGACACATAATATATCTGTAGTAAAAAGAGTTCAGCTGTCGGTCTTTAGTGGAGTGCCTGGTAGTTAATGGATGGTGGATCCCGTGACTAAAGAGTTTAGTCAGTTATTCACGTACCGTTGGAGCTTCGAGCTACAGATCCATAAGGTCCCCTTGGTAGCTCAATGAATTCAAGTTGAAAATCAGTTCTTGGTGTTTATTTGAAATGCTCAAATTGATAAGAGGTAATTCAATTATATGTGATATGATCGGTGTGATATATGAAATACATCTAGTGGAGGATTAATGTAAATGAGATTTACATTAAGGACCATGAAATAGAAAAAGGATTATGGTTTATATGTTTCATGAGATGAAATATTAAAACTATTGGTAATAAATATAGTATGGTAAGTTGGTTATCATGTATATTTATAATAATATTAATTATTGGATAATTATCTCTTTTTCTCTAATAACCAATTAAGTGGGAGGTTATTGGTGGTTTCATGGTAACCGTGAGATAAAAGGAAATTTTTTTTCCTAAATTTAGAGGTTGTTGAAAATTTTTCCATTCTTAAAACTTCTCACGGTGGTTGTCAAGTGAATAGAAATCACTAAATGATAGCTGAAAAAGAGACTATACGATCGTGGAGTGACTCTATACAATAGTTCACTCAGTTGGCCTTTAGCTAAACAATCGTGCAGCTTTTGCTAAACGATCGCATAGCATTTGTTCAACGATTGGGCATCATCTATACGATAGACCTTGTCACATCCCACTTGCTCAATCGTTTACACGATAGAGCCCACACTTTTGGATTCTCACACCGAGAATACCAAGGTAGCCATTGTGGTGGTGTCGTACTCAACTCGACATTAGTCGACGTTTTTGGAGGCCATTCGCTGTGTTCGTGATCTTGGAGATCGCTGTGTTTGTGATCTTGTTAATCGTACAGTGCAGCGGTCGAAGTGTTTGAGGGTTTGTCCTCTTGCTGTGAACGAGGTTTCATGATGAAGGGTGTTGAACATGAGACTTCAAAGGTATGTATATTCTTTCCCTTGATCGTATAATAAAGCATGTTGTAATTTTGTTTTGTGCATAGCCTTTACATTTCCGTTTCTTAATTGTAATTGTTAATGTTCATATACGAGTGGAATTTGGAACGATCATTTTGCTGCTCATGGAAATCCTCATGTCCGATTTCCTTCACATGTTTCAACGCATAGTCACTCACTACACGATCACATAGTAATTATTACTTAGCACTTGTTTTATGATCATCTAAACGATCATGCTTCACAACATTGTAGTCGTCTAAACGATCATTTACACTTACGTGTAAATTTTGGTGCGTTGCACGATCGAGTTGCTTTCATGCTTCATCGTATAGTCAAAGGTACTTGATCGTTGCTACACGATCGTGGTTACTCGACCATCTTTACTAAATGATCAGGAAGAACTCTTCGCCCGGGTGGTTCAAGACTCGGTTCGTTTGTGAACCGATTTGCTCGATGATTTTATGTAATAGATAGAATTTAATTTCAGGTTTTTTTAGGCTAATCATCCCGGTCCATTAATTTTTGGTGAATGTACATAAGATGTATGTTTAAATTATATGTCATATAGTATGACATATAGATGAAATCCCATCATAGGTTATGCATTGGTCATGCATCATCTCTATATTGTAAGAGTTATGATATAGTAGTTTCATGATTAGATTACATAAGAGCATGCTCATGCATCATGAAATATAAGAGCTATATTTATACATGCATTAAGCATATTCATGCTTTATCTTTATATTATAAGAGTTATAGTATAAGGGTGTATGGAAGCATGAACACTTGGTTCGTTGCTTTGTTATGTAAGTGTTATATAAAAGTAGCAATGAATGAACAATGCATGGAGCATGACACTTAGGCTTATTTATAAGAGTTATGAATGCCTCGTATGTGTAGCTTCGCATTGTGCTTGGTTTTGATTGTTTCCTGTTATAAGTGTTATAATAGAAATTAGAACTAACATCAATAAGAAAGAGTTGCATGCGGACTTAAGGGAACTCATGTTTTAAAAGAGTTTTAAAATTGGATTAGAAACCTAAGTTTAATCTTTTGAATTGGTTTACTAGGATTAAATTGATTTTTATAAAAGATTAAATTTGTATTAAATCTATCCATAAGGGACCTTTTGTATAAGGTAGGTTCTATCTAGACTGGGGTACTTAAGCTAACGGAAACGGAACACCCCTACTTGGGAACTTACCTGGAAAGGTGAATTAGATAGATTTGCTGCAAGCATGCGAAAGTTGATTAAAGACTTCGTTAAAGAGTTAATTAATGATGATCAAAAGTTGTACAACTTTCCAAAGTAAGCATTACTTTTGGGCAAACCTAAAAAGTCACTTAGTTAAAATTCTTAGCCGTGTTTTTTCTAAGTAAACTAAATCCTAGGTTATAAAATACTCAGTGGGAGGAAGAGATATATATGATATGTCAATGATTCCACTCACGTTTCTCCCTGAATGTTCATGTCATGAGATTCATGCTTGGCCTCGTGTGACCTAGGAGCATCCCTTTTTGGATGGTGTTTGCATGTGTCAATATCAAGATGGACGGAGAGAGTGTTTATAGTAAGTAGGTGAAGGATGTGTGTCAACATGTCCTGCGGTCTCTTTCATTGCTTCACACTGTGAGATCTTCTTGCACTCCCTCATGGCACCCTAGGAGCGTTCACCTATTGGATTGTACCAGCATGCAGCGGAAGCGACAAGGATCGATAAGCACTCTAATTGATTAATTTTGGCAGAAACAAAAACATGCTCAAGTAGGATTTAATGGGTTTCAAGTCATACCTTTGAAGAACTCTTGAAATCTCGATTTCCAGCTGCAAATCCTCTCCAAATCTTTGTGCAGACCACCACAAGATCTTTTCTACTATTCTCTTGGTGCTCTAGATTTAGTTGTGGTACTCAAAATAAGCTGGAATCAAGGGAACATGGAGAATGCTCACAGCAGCAACCCAATGGAAGAACATCTTCTTCAAACGAATTTTCAACTAAAATTCTATCGGTTGTCTTGGCTCAAATTCACTCCAATCTCTTCAATATATTACAGACCATCATGCAAGGAAGACAGCTGCATGAGATGTAGCTCATGCTTGGAGTAATTGAAGCTTGAAGATGGTGGGTTTAGTGTGAGCTACTTGAAGATGAAGATGGAAAAACCCATTTTTTCATTTATGTAATTTTCTAATTCCAAATTCCAAATTTAATTTTAAAATCATATTTGATTTAAAAATAAAAATTTATTAATTTTACAAATTAATTTCATAACTTAATTTTTTTAATAAAAATTAATAAATAATTATTTAAACAATTTAAATAATGCTAATTAATTTAATATCTAATATTAGATCAATTTTACACAAATCCATCTCCATATATTTATATTCTCCGATTCCATTTTATTCTAATTTAAACGTTTTAAATTAACTTATCACGCTACTCTAGAGCTAATCCATTTTCGAGCTAGTAGGGAGACCTCGTGGACCTATAGATCATGGGCTCCAACGACTAGAGATTATTCGGCTAAACTCATTAGACCGAACTAACCCCCATTCATTAACTAATGGGTCACTCCACTAAAGCCCATAGTTAAACTCCCCTCACTATAGATATATTATGTCCACTCGATATAACCATGATTAGTAAGTTAACCCTTCACAGGTTATTCGTAATAACGGCTGGGATGAATCTCTGTTTTACCCCCAAAATTACCTCTTGCTCCTTAAGTCCCACTGATCCCCTAATGAACAATTGTTTTGTAATCCAATCAACAAAATGGAGTCCCTCTCGGGCCAGTGAGAGGGTGGGGCCCCTTGATCAAGACCCAGAATCAGCACTTAAGAGAACAACCTCTCTACTATCCCTAACAGCGGGTAGGAGTGAATTCCGTCTTGCACCCTATGTCCTCAGCTATCTATCCGATCTTACCTCTAAAATGAGAGGTTATTGAGCCAGCGTTGTTGAGTCAACCCTCACCTATGCAAATCTAAGGATAATTCCAAATAAACAGAAATTCATAGTTAGTTAAGGATTAAGGTCAAGTTACCTAGGTCATCGCTTTGAAATAGTTAGTCTTAAATAGTAAACAGCGTTATAAAGTAAGAGTGACTAATTTCGTGGTCCGATCTTGTACAAACCCTTTTGCATAAGGACAACCCCACTCTTCATGTCCCAACATGAACGAATTATGATCACTTTGTTTGTAGTACTTTACAACTCTTTGTAACAACTACAGAGTAGGCCGCATCCAATAGTGTTATCAGAATAAGGTACCAACCTTATTCATATACTATAGATCATTTTGACTATTTACTCGAACCTGATCCAATTTTATATCTCTACATAAAGTTCAAGTACTCATTCAATAATCAAGGGACTTTTAGGTTTATTGGATTTCTAACAAGAAAAACATCTATTCAATAACACCATATTGAATTTTTAGAATAAGTTCCATTATTTACATACCACGAGTATTAGGATATAAAACCCAACAAACTCCCACTTGGACTAAAACTCCAGTGGTAACTTATATATCCAATGTATAAAACTGAGTTTCTGAGTTTTATAGAGAAATACAATAAATTAGGGCATCCCATACCCATGTTTTACCATTCGGTATCCCATACCTAATATTTCTTCCACTTGCCCTAGGTTATTATTCTGGTATGCCTAGTCTTACTAGGTGATTCTTAAACACTTTAGCTGAGAGAATCATTGTAAACATGTTAATATGCAATAGGCTTTTGAATAAACTATATAGGAAATGCATCTTATTCTCAATAATGGCCAGGAAGCATACTTTCCTGCCGCTACATTGAGGTACTCTCAACTCTTTGAGTAAGACGCGTTTGACCTGTCTTAACAACTCTTGTTAACAGTCAGATCTAGAAATCTTTAAACTTTCTATTCTTTGATCTAGTTATTTTAAATATCTGAATATTTGCAAATGGATTTTAACAATTTGATTCTTAACAGAAGTTGCTTTGAGATAGAACAAACATAATTTCTGAAAATGAACAATTCATTTATCACAAATATATATATATATATACATAATTTGTTCTTTACAAAATTTACAAAAGCAGTAAGATCAAGCAGCAAATTCTTTACTCTCTTCTCGGCAAGATACTGAGGGAATTTTCTCTTCCAATATTCTTCTTCATTGTAGTGGAAACATTTTACTTTATCTATAGCGTTCTCTTTGCCTTTCTTTCCAGTTGTCTTCTTTTTCCCTTTCCCTTTACCCATCTTCACAGGAATACTCTTACTCTTCGAAGAGGAGGCAACATCAGGCTTGGAGGACATTCCTCTTTTCTCAATAGTAGTAACATTTACTTCTGATTCCAGACCCTTTGTTCTCAACATAGTCTGGTCAGCCTATAGCTCATTCAGCAGAGTACTCAAGTTGTATTCAATTTTATTCATCAATGCATTCGTACAAAATTGCAGACAACACTTCGGAAGAGATTCCTGAATAAAACCAACTTTACTTCTTTCATCCATGACAGTACCGTTTACTTTTGCCACATTAAAGTGGACCATCATGTCCAGGACATGTTCACGAACATTGGTCCGCTCTTTCATGTAACTATTGTAAATGTACTTGATGGCATCATGCATCAGGGTGAAGGACGGTTGTCCAAACATCCCTCGCAGAGATTCCATAATCTCTTGGGCAGTACTCATATCCTTATGTTTCTTCACCAAGACATCAAATAGGCTGGCGAGGATATAAGCACGGGTTTTATCATTTGCCCTAACCCATCTGTCTTACTCATCCCGAATAGTTCGGGTTGTATTAGAGCTAGGAATGGGAGGACAATTCTCCATTAAGACAAATCACAAATCGTCTATCACAAGTATCATGTTCAAATTTGATTTCCAAGTCACATAGTTATCCCTGATGAGTTTATCCGATGCCAACAATTGTATTATTAAACTCTTGAAATTATAAACAAATTCTATAAGTGAATTGCTTTTAAATCCAATCAAGTTTTAGCAATTTTAATAATGTACACAAGATTATTCTTTTCCAACACTACAACAAGACATTCTTGTCTAAATACTATCTCCAGAATAACTTATATTTCGATAGTCATTTAGGTACCGCTTTTGGTCAGAAATTATTAACACTTAATAATTCTGTAAGTGTAACCTTCCGTTTTTAGATGTCAGAGGTCGGCCCCAACTATGCTACCGTAGTGGAGAGTCAAGGTTCGGAATGGACCTAAGAAATCCTATCCATTTCTGGAGCTTGAGTTGTTCTGAATCCTATGTTACAACCCTTCGAGGGATAGCCATCATTAAACGACTAGCAAAGGGCCGCTTAAAGCTAACTAGTAGGCGCAACATAGGAATCTCACGGTCCAAACTAATAGAATAGACCGCAGGATATGTTGACACATTTCCTTCATCCACTTATCATGAACTACTTCCCCCATTCACCTTGATATTGACTTATATATCCACTTTCAGAATGGAGGTCACTTCCAGGGTGACACGAAGCGTCATATGAACCTTACGGTGTGAGCTATGTGGAGACGTGGCAGTTGAAATCGTACACTTGATTTTTGTTCGAACAATTTTTCCTTATTCACCAAAATTTAGATTTAAGCCTTAATACTTTCCGAGTTGAGGTCACTTCCAGGGTGACACGAAGTCTGCTTAAATCTAGATGGTGAACTCATATGGACGTAAGAGCTAAGAATAACATATCGTATATGTTGTTAATCTCTCAATTAAGTTTTTTAATAACTCTATCATATATAAGTTATTGTGCTACCACTGAAGTGTTCTATTTAATAAGGGGTAAATTTATACTTAGGTTCTTTTCTGGCTAATAAAAAAACCCTAAGTCTATGTGGTTTATCCAAGTATAACACCTATAAATGGACTTAAACCTAGATGTCTAGGTGTTAAACCATTTTATTACCTCACATCGCTCACGTATGCTCATAAAACTGGTTACCAACGCTCAATAATTCGACCATAATCCCCAAGTATGAGGTGTTCCGTAGACCATCAACTTAAATACCCCAAGTCTTCGGCAGGATTATTTACCAGTTGAGTTTGCAACCTTAGTTTTACAAGTTTAACAACCTATTTTAACTATTAAAACAAGTGGTTAACCTACGTGAGCATGCAACTGTTCTTTGTTATGGATTTTAAATGTCTAATCGAATTTTATATTAGCTTATAAAACTTTAGACATGCTAAACATCCACAATATACATAAAGGCATTCAATATTTAATATAACACTTATATTAAATACAAGAAACCCTCACATGCATACTATATATTTTAACAACATATAACATACTTTCAATGCATGTAGCATGCTTCCAATGGTGAGATTTTAAATCTAAATGGCATATCGTATACACATACAAGATTTATTTAATTATAACATTCATAAAATGCATAAATAATTAAACACAAACTGATATGGTTTTAGCTTTGGCAAAAACAAGCAAGCAAAAGCCTAATTTTTACAAAAATAGCTTCAAAACCCCTCGAACAGCTCCAAACAGCTTGAACCAGACCCAAACCGTCTGAACCGAACCAGCAGAGACTAAACTGGACCAGCCAAATACCATTTGAGGTTGAACTGGATCAGACCTCAAGAGAATCGGTCAAATTGGTTGCTCTCGCTCCATCCTTAATATCTCGCTAAGGTTGATCATTTAGCATTGAAGACCATCGTCATGCGTTTGCCTAATCGTTTAATGTTTGCTTAATCATGTAGTAGCTAATGCATAGCTATTGACCAAACTACAGATTGTGTAGTGTCTGCCTTCTATCGTATAGTATCATCGTCTAGTGCCAGAGGATGCTACATGATCGCTTAGTGTCTCACACTATCATGCAGCTCCATCGTCTAGCGCCAGATAACTACTACACGATCGCTTAGCGCCATTGTCTAATACCTCATCTTAATCGTGTAGCGCGCGCACAAAGGTAAGTGATCGCGTAGTACTATCGTCTAGTATCTCAATGCATCGCTTAGTTGCTGCTAAAAGGTGAAAGATTGTGTAGTGCTATCGCATAGCTCTTCAACGCATCGTTTAGCTCCCACGCGAAGCTACACGATCATGTAGTGCCATCGTATAGCAATACAAAACATCGTTTAGCTCTCTTAGGTACACGATCGTGTAGCGCACAACACTTCAACGATCAACGCCCGAAGCTACACAATCGTCTAGCTTTTCTTCACATCATAAACGCATGAAGCTAAACGATCATCTTTCTCTGAACCTAAATGACGACATGAACAGAGGCTGATAAACTGGAATCTGCAAAAAATGTTGGTAATACATATGAGGTGTGGAAGAAGGCTAACTTGTTGGCTCGACTTCACATTTTAGCTAGCACACCTAACGGTTTAACCAAAAGGGTTGAGAACATGGTCATTGTACGTAAGATCATGGACTCCTTGCGAGAATTTTTTGAATATGAGTTCTCAATTTTTTAGCACAAAGGGATGGATGACAAAGAAACCAGTAATGTCAGTTCCTAAGATAACCTCCAGTTAGAGAAAACAAGTGTTGCTGACTCTGATGAAGTTCATCGACGAGAAGTGTTTTCTGAAATTGAACTTGGAGCTTATTTAGGTTCTGATACTGATCCCACTACTCTTCAGAAGAGGAAGAAGTCTAAAGACAGTAAATGTGATTTATTTGTCTTGGAGACGTGTTTGGTAGAGAATGATGATTCTGGCTGGATACTTGATTCAGGTGCTACTAACCATGTTAGTTCTTCTTACTAAGGATTTAGTTCCTAGAAAACGTTGCCACAAGGAGAGTTGACTCTTTGAATCGCTACTGGTGAGGTTGTTTCAGCTATTGCTGTAGGCAGGTTGAAGTTACTTTTGGACAAGAAACGTTATCTGTTACTGAATAATGTTTTAGTAGCTCCTCATATTAAGAGGAACTTAATTTCGGTTACTTGACTCATTGAACAAGGTTAAACAATCTCCTTTTCTGAAAGTAAAGTGTTTATTTTCAAGAATGGTATGGAGATTGGTTTTGGTTCAATGGAAAATAACTTATACGTACTAAGGTCGTTAGTCATAAAAACCTTGCTTAATACTGAAATGTACAGTACGTCGAAAACTGCAAAAAGACCAAAGGTTTCTCCTAAGGAAAATGCCCATCTTTGGCATCTAAAGTTAGGTCATATCACCCTCAATAGGATTGAGAAGTTGGTGAAATGTAGACTTCTAAAGAGAGAAGAAATCTCCTTGCTGGTATGTGAATCATGCCTTGAAGGCAAGATGACCAAACGACCTTTTACTGGAAAAGGTTATAGAGCCAAAAAAAACCATGGAGCTTATACATTCAGACCTCTGTGGTCTGATGAGTGTTAGGGCTCGAGGAGGGTATGAATATTTCATCTCTTTCATATATGATTATTCAAGATACAAGTATCTATACCTAATGCAACGTAAGTCTGAAGCTCTTGCCAAGTTCAAAGAGTTTAAGGCTGAAGTTGAAAACTTGTTAGGTAAGAAGATAAAAACACTACGATCTGATCGTGGTGGAGAGTAAATGGACCTCACATTCCAGAACTATATGATAGAACATGGAATCAAGTCCCAACTCTCGACCCCAGGTACACCTCAGCAGAATGGTGTATCAAAAAGTAGAAACATAACCTTGTTGGACATGGTTCGATCTATGATGAGTTATGCTCATCTTCCAGACTCGTTTTGGGGATTTCCAATAGAAACTGCATGTTACATTTTGAACAACATGAAGAAAATCGGACATGAGGATTTTCATGAGCAGCGGAAGGATCTTTACAAATTTCAATCGTATATGAACATCACAATTACAATCACAAACGGAAACATACGGTTATGTAGAAATAAGAAATTACAGCATGTTTTACTATAGATCACGGACAAGAATCATTAAACCTTTGTAGACTTATCTTCAAGTTCCTTGATCACGAACGACCGATCATAGTAACATAGCAACACACGAACGTTCGTCCAATATGACCGCTACAATGCATGAATACAGTAAACTCAAACTAAGCGATCGCCAAGGTCCCGAACATCGCGAACGACCTCCACAGAACCTCGACTGTGTTGAGATGAGTTTGACACCACCAAGAAGGTTACCTTGGTATTCTCGGAGTGAGAATCCAAAGGGTGGGCTCTGTGTAGACTTGGTTAGAGGCAGAAAATCGAAGGAAGAAAAATCATGTAAACGATTAAGCAAGTGGGAGATGAAACACCCTATCGTATAGGTCGATGCTCAATTATTTAGTAAAATCTATGTGATCGTCTAGCAAAAGCTACGTAATTGTTTAGCTCATCGTCTAGCTGAGTGTCTATCGTGTAAGAACACTCCATGATCGGTTAGCTAACTCGAAGCTATCGCTTAGTAAATCTGATTTACCTGACAACTATCCGTGAGTACTTTCCAAGATAGGAAATCTCAAATTAACAATTTTGCGAATCTTACTAAAATTAGGAAAATATTTTTGTTTTTATCTCACGGTTACCATGAAACCACCACCAATAACCTCCCACTCAATTGGTTATTAGAGAAAAAGAGATAATTATCCAATAATTATTATTATAAATATAAATGATAATTAACTTACCATAATATATTTATAACCTATAGTTTTAATATTTCATTTCATGAAACATATAAACCATAGCTCTTTTTCTATTCCATGGCACTTAATGTAAATCTCATTTACATTAATCCTCCACTAGATATATCCCATACATCATACTAATCATATCATATATAATCGAATTACCTCTTCTTAATTTGAACATTTCAATTCAACACCAAGAATTGATCCTCAACTTGAATCCATTGAGCTACCAAAGGGACCTTATGAACCTGTAGCTCGAAGCTACAACGGTACGTGAATAACCAACTAAACTCTTTAGTCATGGGATCCACCATCCGTTAACTGCCAAGCACTCCACTAAAGACCAACAGTTGAACTCTCCTTACTACAGATATATTATGTGTCCATCTTAACCAATCAATAGTGTGACAACCCTTCGAAGATCACTTGTAAGTACAGCTCGACCAATAACCGTTATACCCCTATAGTTACATCTAACTCCTTAAGTACTACTAAATCCTCTACTGAACATAAGTTCTAATCCCACTATGACTGAGTCATCTCTTCCAAAGAGAAGCTGTGGCCACTATGTTCAAGCCCTGGAATCAGCTCTTAAGGGAATAATCTATCTACTTACCCCTACTTCGGAGAAGAAGTGAATTATCTTGTGTATTGAGTCCCCAACTCCCAAATCAGACAAGTCCCCAAAAAGGTAAGCATGTTGAGTTGGCAATCTAGCCACTCACACCCATACTAATCAGGATTGAGATCGTGTCACCTATGGTCGTTTAGGTGAGATGGAAGTCTCCAGTATCAATGGTGTTATATACAGAGTCTAGTCGTCTCGTGGTTCGGTCTTATACAAACTCTTTGTATAGGACACCCCTGCTTGCATGTCTCCACATGAATGGTTAGAATCTATTATCTGTAATAGTTTACAACACTTGCAAACCTCTACAAAGCGGGTCGCATCTATAGTGTTACCAGGATCAGGTACCCTACCTTAATCCTTATATTACAGACTTATTTAGGTTATCACTTAAGGCATGATCCACTTGTATATCTCATATACATGCTTAAGATTACATAAGATAACCATAAAGCTTTGTTTATTAGATATGATAAATTCTAGAATGAAGTAACAGTTAGTTTATTCATAAAACAATGTGTATAATTACAAACAACGAGACTCCGGGAGAATTAGGACATCAATCCCAACACAACGTTCCCTCGAAAAGTGTTTCTAAAACACCTTTTGAGCTATGGAGAGGCCGTAAAGATAGTTTATGCCACTTCGAGATTTAGGGATGTCTGACCCACGTGCTTGTGGCTAACCCTAAGAAGTTGGAACCCCGTTCGAAAGTTTGCCTCTTTGTAGGCTACCCTAGGGAAACGAGGGTTGGATACTTCTATGATCTGAGTGAGAACAAAGTATTTGTGTCGACAAATGTTATCTTCTTGGAAGAAGACCACATCGGGGATCATAAACCATGAAGTAAGCTTTTTTTTACATGAGATTTATATTGAGACTACTGAGAGTTCAACAAGAGTTGTTGAACAGACTGATAGATTAATAAGTGTTGTTGATGTCGATTTATCTAGTCAACCATCTCAAGAATTGAGACTTCTCGACGTAGTGGGAGGATTATGAACCCATCGGAATGCTACATGGTTTTAACTGAAGCCCAAAACATCATGTCTGGTGATGAGGTCGAGGATCCATTGTCTTATAAACAAGCAATGGAGGATGTTGATAAAGATGAGTGGATTAAAGCCATGAATCAGAAGATAGAGTCTATGCGCTTCAATTCTGTCTGGGAACTTGTGGATCTGCCTGATGGGGTAAAACCTATAGGGTATAAGTGGATCTACAAGAGAAAATGAGGTGTAGATGGAAAGATGCAGACCTTTAAGGCTAGACACGTGGCAAAGTGTTATACCCAAGTAAAAGGAGTGGACTATGAGGAAACTTTCTTACCTATTGTCATGTTGATGTCTATCAGAATACTCCTATCCATAGCCATTTTATAATTATGGGATATGAAAAATGGACGTCAAGACTGCCTTTCTGAATGGTAACCTTGAGGAGACCATCTACATGGCTCAACCAGAGGGGTTCATTGTTCTAGATCAAGAGCAAAGAGTTTGCAAGTTTAATAGGTCCATTTATGGGCTGAAACAAGCGTCTAGATCGTGGAACATTAGATTTGACACTGCGATCAAATTATTTGGATTTGATTAAAATGTTTATGATCCTTGTGTTTACAAGAAAATCATCAACAGCTCAGTAGCTTTTCTGGTACTGTAGTGGATGATATCCTACTCATTGGGAATGATGTAGGGTTTTTTTTTACTGACATTAAAAAGTGGCTAGCCACCCAATTCCAAATGAAAGATTTGGGAGAGGTGCAGTATGTTCTAGGGATCCAGATCATTCAAGATCGTAAGAACAAGAGGTTGGCCTTGTCTCAGGCATCGTACATTAATAAAATATTGATCAGGTATAGGATGCAGAATTCCAAAAGGGGTTTATTACCCTTCAGACATGGAATTATTTTGTCTAAGGAGCAGTGTCCTAAGACACCTCAAGAAGTTGAGGAAATGAGACGGATTCCCAATGCTTTGGCTGTTAGAAGCTTAATGTTTGCAATGTTATGTACTAAACCTGACATTTGCTATGCAGTAGGGATTGTCAGTCGTTATCAGTCCATTCACGGATTAGATCACTTCACAGCAGTCAAAAAAATTCTCAAATACCTTCGGAGAACGAGAGACTATATGCTCGTATATGGAAATAAGGATTTAATCCTTATAGAATACACATACTCTGACTTTCACACTGATAGAGATTCTCGAAAATCGACACCAGGGTCAGTGTTCTCTTTGAATGGACGGGCTGTGGCGAAGCATCAAGCAAGGATGCATCGCGGACTTCACTATGGAAGTCGAATATGTAGCCGCTTGTGAAGTTGCTAAAGAGGCTGTTTGGCTTAGGAAGTTCCTTATAGATTTAGAATTTGTTACAAGTTTGTCTTTGCTGATCACTCTCTATTGTGATAACAACAAGGCTGTGGCAAATTCAAAGGAACCTCAGAGTCATCATAAAGGCAAGCATATTGAACGGAAATATCATTTGCTAAGGGAGATTGTACATCACAGTGATGTGATAGTCACGAATATCTCGTCGGAGCAGAACGTTGTTGATTCGTTTACAAAGGCTCTCACGGCTAAAGTGTTCGAAGGTCATCTGGAGAGTCTGAATCTATGGGACTTGCGGAATCTTGTCTAGGGCAAGTGGGAGATGAAACTGGGGTATAGAGTATGCCCCAGTTTATTGTATATTATACTTGTTTTTCATGTATTGTACATTAGTCTCCCAAAGCATTAAGACAAGTGGAAGATTGTTGGGATTGGAGTCGTAATTCTCCCTAAATCTCGTAGTTTGTAAACAGTTTGTACACATTGTTATTAATAAAATAAGAGTTATTTTATTTGCATTTACTCATATCCAATATACTAAGATCTGTGATTATTTTATGTAAACTTAAGCATGTATGTGAGACATACAAGTGGATCATGCCTTAAGTAATAACCTAAAGGGTCTGTAGTATAGGATAAAGGAGGGATATCTTATCCTGGTGACACTATGGATACAGCCCGCTTTGTAGAGGTTTACAAGTGTTGTAAACTACTGTGGAGACATGCGAGTGGAGGTGTCCTATACAAGAAGTTTGTATAAGACCGAACCACAAGATGATTCATCTCTTTATATACCGTTTTTTATGATTGAGACTTACATCTCACTAAAACGATTATAGGTGACATGACCTTAATCCTGAGTGTTTTGTAACTCCTGCCTTTGAGGGCGGTTCTTTGATTAGTATGGGTGAGGGTGGTAAGATTGCCAACTCAACAAGCCTACCTTTTTGGGAATTTTTCTGATTGTGGAGCTGAGAACTCCGTTACACAAGACAGAATTCACTTCTTACCCAAAGCATGGGTAAGTAGATAGATTGGTCCCTTAAGGACTGATTCCGGGTTTTGAACATTGTGGCCAAATTCTCTCTTTGGAAGAGATGTTCCAGTCATAGTACGACTATGATTTATTATTCATTAGAGAAATCAATGGTACTTAAGGTGTTATATGTAACTATAGGGGAAAATGGTAAATTGGTCCGGTTGTACTTACGAGCAATTTATGAAGGGTTATCGCACTGTTGATTGGTTATATGGACACAGAAATATATCTGTAGTGAGAAAAGTGTAACTGTCGGTCTTTAGTGGAGTGCTTGGAAGCTAAAGAATGCAATGTATCAGTTATTCACGTACCGTTGGAGCTTCAAACTATAGGTCTATAAGGTCCCCTTGGTAGCTCAATGGATTCAAGTTGAGAATCAGTTTTTGGTTCAGTTTGAAGTGTTGAAATTGACAAGAGGGAGTTTGATTATATATGATATAATTAAACTAGTTCAATTTATGTGATATAATTGATATGATGTATGAGATACATTAATTGGAGAAATTTATATAACTATGATTTATATCAAGGAGAAAAGAACTATGGTTTAAATATTACATATGATGTGATATTAAAACTATAGATTATAAATATAATACAATAAGTTAGTTATTATATTTATTTATAATTAAACAATTATGAGATAATTGTTGAATTTGTTATTCTTTTCTCTATTAATCATACAAGTGGGAGGTTAATTTCAGTTTTTTGATAACTGAAGGATAAAAATGAAAACATATTTCATTTTTCTAGGTATCACTTTATTAAGTAATTCACTAATTGTTTACTCACGAGAGCCTACACGATAGCCCTCACGAGAGACTAAACGATAGTGAGATATTTGCTAAACGATCGTGTAAACGAGATTTGCTAAACGATCGTGTAAGCGAGATTCTAAACGATCAAGTGAGTTTTGCTAAACGATCGTGTTAGCGAGATTTTCTAAACGATCGTGTAAGCGAGATTCTAAACGATCAAGTAAGTTTTGCTAAACGATTATGTAAGTGAGATTTGCTAAATGATCGTATAAGCGAGATTTACTAAACAATCGTTTAAACGATATACTAAGAGATCAGGAGACAATCTAAGTGATCATGTAAAAGATTGAGCGAGAGACTAAATGATCGGCTAGACGATTCTCACGAGAGCAAGATTTACTAAATGATCAAGCATTCTAAGTCTATGTGATAGACAGTTTCCTTTTCCCACTTGCTTGGTCGTGTAGTTCGATCATTAAATTCCTCCTTCCCTCTACCAAATTTACACAGAGCCCACGCCTCCTGGATTCTCACTCCGAGAATACCAAGGTTGCCGAATGGTAGTGTTGAAGGATGTTTGTTCATGGAGAAGTGTTCCTGGAAAAGTTTGTTCGTGATTACAAGAAACAGTGAGAGATTGCTGGCTAGACGATTGGAGCAACAGCGAGAGATCACTGTTCCATTGCTCACGAAATATCAGTTTGGCTGGACAGTGACAGCAAGAGATTTTCAGAAGAAGAGTTCTTCAAGGGTACGTTTCTCTCCTTTGGTATTTATTTAAGATAGCATGTTGTAATTTGTTGTAAGATGCATAACTATTCTGTATGTTTGTGAATGTTTTGAATTCTTGCACAATGGGCTTGGAAGATATTGCTCCCACTCATGGAGATCTTGGTTTAGATTTCCTTCAATTAGTATCAGAGTCAGGTTTTGATATTCCAAATCTATTGATGTATAGAATTGCATTTACTTACTTGGTGGGTGTTAAACATGTCTAAGGTTTTAATATGTTTGTGGATGTGGATTAACGGAGTTTCTGGAATGATTTCCTCTGGTTGTTGAAATCTTTTACATTTTCAAAGTTAATTGTAAGAGCCTCTGTGTTTTTAGGCATATTAACTTGCTGTCGAGTCTGTAATTTAAAGTGTTTGAGTTAGTTTGAGTTAGTTTGAGTCTCTCGTGATGAAGCTGCAAGGCATGATGCTTATTACTTCGAGGAAGAAAAAGACCAAGTGTTAATCAAATCGTGTAAATGATGGGGTAAGCAATTGTTGAGTATGGGATACTCGATTGCAAGGTGAACATGCGCGCACTAAACAATCGTGTAGGTCAACATGCTTCAACGCATAGTTACTGACTAGACGATCATGCTTTACATCATTGTAGTCGTCTAAACGAACGTTTAGAGTTACGTGTAAATTTTGGTGGGATGCACAATCGAGTTACCTTCATGCATCATCGTATAGTCAAAGGTACTTGATCTTCGCTACACGATCGTGGTTACTCAACAACTTTACTAAACAATCAGGAAGAAGTCTTCGTCCGGGCGATTCAAGATCCGGTTCGCTTGAGAACTGATTTGCTCGATGTTTTTATGTAATAAATAGAATTTATTTTTCACCTTTTTTTAGGCTAATGATCCCGATCCATTAATTTTTGGTGAATGTACATGAGATGTATGTCTAAATTATATGTCATATAGTATGCCATATAGATGAAATCCCACCATAGGTTATGCATTGGTCATACATCATCTCTATATTGTAAGAGTTATGATATAGTAGTTTCATGATTAGATTACATAGAGCATGCTCATGCATCATGAAATATAAGAGCTATATTTATGCATGCATTAAGCATATTTATGCATCATCTTTATATTATAAGAGTTATAGTATAAGAGTGTATGGAAGCATGAATGCTTGGTTCGTTGCTTTGTTATATAAATGTTACATAAAAATAGCAATGAATGAACAATGCATGGAGCATAACATTTAGGCTTGTTTATAAGAGTTATGAATGTCTCATATGTGTAGCATCGCATTATGCTTGGTTTTGGTTGTTTCCAATTATAATGTTATAATGAAGATTAGAACGAAAATTAATAAGAAAGAGTTGTATGCGGACTTAAGAGAACTCATGTTTTAAAAGAGTTTTAAAATTGGATTGAGATAGATCTAAGTTCATGGTCCTAATGAGATTAGAAACCTAAGTTTAATCTTTTGAATCGGTTTAATAGGATTAAATTAATTTCTATAAAATATTAAATTTGTATTAAATCTATCCATAAGGGACCTTTTATCTAAAGCGGGTTCTATCTAGGCTGGGGTACTTAAGCTGACGGAAACGGAACACCCCCATCTGGGAACCTACCTAGAAAGATGAATTAGATAGATTTGCTACAAGCATGCGACAGTTGATTAAAGACTTCGTTAAAGAGTTAATTAATGATGATTAAAAGTTGTTCACCTTTCCAAAGTAAGCATTACTTTTGAGCAAACCTAAAAAGTCACTTAGTTAAAATTCTTAGTCGCATTTTTTCTAAGTAAACTAAACCTTAGGTTATAAAATACTCAATGGGAGGAAGAGATATATATGATATGTCAATGATTTCACTCACGTTTCTCCCTGAATGTTCACGCCGTGAGATTCATGCTTGGCCTCGTGGTGCCCTGGGAGCATCCCCCTTCGGATGGTGTTTGCATCTGTCAATATCAAGGTGGATGGAGAGAATGTTTATAGTAAGTAGGTGAAGGATGTGTGTCAACATGTCCTGCGGTCTCCTTCATTGGTTCGCACCATGAGATCTTCTTGCACTCCCTTGTGGCGCCCTAGAAGCGTCCCCCTTCGGATGGGTTTTGTGCGGTTGGTTAATATCAAGGTAAACTCTAGAAATGGATAGGGTCGCTTTAGTATTTCCCCCAATCGAATTTTTTCCCTTTGGATTGGCTGCTTGGGGCGAAACTCTAGGGCCTAAAATGAAGGGTCACACTTACGAAAAATTGTTAAACAAGTTAATGATTTCTTGACCAAATCAATCATGGTTAGTCGTTATAGGAGCAAGATTTTTTCTGGTATTAATGGCTAGTTGAGAATGTCTCGATTCAAAAGAGGGATAAATTGACTACCCTTCGGTGGCTTTTGTCCTAAACCTTTGAAGCGTCATTGCGAAACTAGATGTCACACGGGGTTCATTTTAGTTTTGCTAAACCGTACTGGATGCTGTTTTTCCAGCGAGTATTTCCAAAAACCTAATGTAGGTCAATGTGTTTCTTTTTCAGCAACATGTATGATTTTCCGTTAGTTGCCTCTTTTACTATGACCAACTACATACATTGGAAAGCATCTCTTAAAACATATTTTGTGGTAAACGACCTCGAGTTTTTCATGGTTGAGGAGTGTCCTCAAGTCTCGACCCTTGATGCAACGTGAAATGTTGGTAATGCATATGAGGTGTGGATGAAGGCTAACTTGTTAGCCCGACTTCACATTTTGGCTAGCATACCTGATGCTTTAGTCAAAAGGGTTAAGAACATGGTCATTGCACGTTAGATCATGGACTCGTTGCAAGAATTGTTTGAACATCAATTCTCAATTTTTGAATTGCGTGGCATGTGAATATTCAGGGCAGGAATAAACACGAGCAAGTGATTGATAATGAGTACTTCTCCTTTAGTGGGTCTTCACATTTTTCTAGTATATGAACTTATTACGTATCATCCCAATGTGGGAGCACCTAAATTATTGAATCGTATAGCCCATACCCATTCGGCGGACAATTTGGCTTTTTCCAAGACTGTCCTAACAACATAAGAGGAATCCCTTCTATCGCCACCCTCAGAATATACTGTATCACTGGAGGACTTATACGAGGAGCAGGACCTTCTCCCAGGAATTCTTGCCTGCCCGCACGCTAAACCCGCATAATCACGCCACCTCGCATTTCAAGGCCTGGTGGAAAGAGAAACATGGAAGCTACTTTAAGGAGAACAAACACCATTTGGTATCCAGCGCCATTCCTCCTCTAGCACAACCCAAACTACCCAAAAGCAAAGGGACCACTAAGGGAAGCAAACAACTTCGTTTGGTTGAAGAGACAACCTCAGTCCCTCATAAGAATGCTCCACATTAAATGGAAGAGGAGAGTCATAGCAGCATTAGTGATCGTCATTAGAAGAGTCCCTCCAAGAAGCCAAAGGGGTGCCGATAGGAAGGTGTAAACCTTCAAGGCTAGACTTGTGGCAAAGGGTTATACCTAGGTGGAGGGAGTCGACTATGAGGAGACTTTCTCGCCTGTTGCCATGTTAAAGTCTATCTGCGTCCTCCTGTCCATTGCTTCATTTTATAACTATGAGATATGGCAAATGGACGTCAAGATTAACTTTCTAAATGGTAATCTTGAGGAGACCATTTATATGGTGCATCCCGGGGGATTCATAGCCTAAAATCAAGAGCAAAAGTTTTGCATACTGAATTGGTCCATTTATGGGCTGAAACAGGTGTCTCGATCTTCGAACATTCAGTTTGATACTGCGATCAAATTGTATGGCTTTGACCAAAACGTTGATGAGCCTTGTGTCTACAACAAAATCATCAACAGTTCAGTAGTTTACCTAGTGTTGTACGTAAACGATATCCTACTCATTGGGAATAATGTAGGTCTACGGACATCAGTTAAGAACTGGACAGCAACCCAATTCCAAATGAAAGATTTAGAAAAGGCTCAGTTTGTTCTTGGTATTCAGATCTTCCGGGATTGGAAGAACAAGTGCTAGCGCTGTCTCAGGCATCGTACATTGACAAGATGTTGCTCAAGTACTCGATACAGAACTCCAAAAGGGGCCTACTGCCTTTTAGGCATGAAGTTATGTTGTCTAAGGAAATGTGTTTTAAGACACCTTAAGAGGTTGAAAAGATGGAACAGGTCCCCTATGCATCTATCGTTGGCAGTTTGATGTATGCGATGCTTTGTACTAGACCAGGCATATGCTATGCTGTGGGGATTGTCAATAGGTATCAGTCTAATCCAGGACAAGATCATTGAACTGTCGTCAAGAACATCCTCAAGTATCTTTGAAGAACGAGGGACTACATGCTCGTGTATGGATCTAAGGATCTTATCCTTAGTGGATACACGGACTCTGACTTTCAGACTAATAAGGATTCTCGAAAATCCACTTCAGGGTCAGTGTTCACTCTTAATGGAGGGGTTGTAGTGTGGCGAAGCACTGAGCAGGGGTGCATCGCCAACTCCACGACGGAGGCCGAGTATATAGCGACTTGTGAAGCTGCTAAGAAGACCATTTGGCTAAGGAAGTTTCTCACTGATCTGGAAGTTGTTCCAGACATGTCTAGGCTCATCACGCTCTATTGTGACAATAGTGGTGTTGTGACAAACTCCAGAGAGCTCAAAAGTCACAAGCGCAGCAAACATATAGAGCAGAAGTATCATCTCATCCGTGAGATAGTGCATCAAAGGGACATGATAGTCACGATGATTGCTTCGGAGCACAACATTGTTGACCCGTTTACAAAGGCTCTCACGGCTATAGTTTTTTAGGGTCATCTTCAAAGCATGGGTCTACGGGATCGCCCACTGCTGGACTAGGGAAAGTGGGAGATTTTTGTACTGGGTTTTAGTGCCCTAGTTTAGGATAAGTGGGAGATTGTTGGGGATGAAGCCCCAAACTCTCGTTGGGTTCTGTAGTTTGAAAACACTTGTATTGAACAAACGCTTTTGATTTAATAATATGAGATATTTTCTTCACTGTTGTCTATGAAACATAGGATGTTTTAATTGCTTTACCAGAAACCAATAAACTAAGATCCCTAGTTGTCGTTGTAACTTAAGCATGTATGTGGAGACATATAAGTGGATCATACCTTAAATGATAACCAAAATGGTCTGTAGTATATGGATATAAGAGGGAAATCTTATCCTAGTGACACAATGGATGCGACCTGCTTTGTAGATAGTTACAAGTATTGTGACGTTCTACAGATGGTCTGATCCTAAACATTCATGTAGAGACATGCGAGCAGAGGTGTCTTATACAAAGGAGTTTGTATAAGGCCGGACCACAAAGTGTATAGTCTCATTATATAACGTCGTTCATGATAAAGACTTCACTTAACTAGAATGACCATAGGTAACATGACCTAAATCCTGAGTGAGTTGGGAACTCCTGCCTTTGAGGACGGTTCTTTGATTTGCATGGGTGCGAGTGGTCAGATTGCCCACTCAAACCTACCACTTTGGGGATTCGTCTGATTGGGGAGTTGAGAACTCAGCTAAACAAGATGGAATCCAATCCTTCCCCGAAGCAGGGGTAAGTAGATAGATTGCTTCCTTAAAGGCTGATTCTGGGGCTTGAACGATATGGCGCCACAACACTTCTCATGGCCCGAGAGGTGTCCACTCATAGTAGGACTATGAGTTATTGTTCATTAGAGGGATCAGTGGTACTTAAGGAGTTAGATGTAACTACAGGGGCAAAAGGGTAACTTGGCCCAGATGTACTTACGAGAATCTGTGAAGGGTTATCGTACTGTTGACTGGTTATATCCGATGGACACAGAAATATATCTGTGGTGAGAAGAGTGCAGCTGTCGGTTTTTAGTGGAGTGTCCGACAGTTAACGGATGGTGGATCTCGTGGCTAAAGAGTTTAATCAGCTATTCACATACCGTTGGAGCTTCAAGCTATAGGTCCATAAGGTCCCTTTGGTAGCTCAATGGATTCAAGTTGAGAATTAGTTTTTGGGTCAGTTTGAAGTGCTCAAATTGATAAGAGGGAGTTTGATTATATATGATATGATTAAACTGGTTCAATTATATATGATATAGTTGACATGATGTATGTGATACATTAATTGGAGGAAAAGGATATAAATATGATTTATACCTAGTAAAGGATAAAGGACTATGGTTTAAATGTTTCATATGATGTGATATTAAAACTATAGGTTATAAATATAATATGATAAATTAGTTATTGTATTTATTTATAATTAAAAACAATTATGAGATAATTGTTGGTGGTTTTCTCCATAATCGTGCGTGAAAGTGGGAGGTTGCATTCAGTTTTCATAACTGAAAGGATAAAATGAAAAAGGTTTTTATTTTGCAAGAGTATCGGATAATCGCTTCATAAGTGTACACTGTTTATCATTTAGCTCACGAGAGCCTACACGATAGCCTCAAGTGTTTCCCATCCTGTACACGTGCAGTTTTCTAAACGATCGTATAGCTTTTACTACGCGATTGCGCGTCTGAGTGAGATTCATTAAACGATCAACCTGTTTTACTAAATGATCGTCTACCTTTTACTAAATGATTAAGCACAAGTCTATACGATAGACACAATTTTCTTCCATTTGCTTGGTCGTTGAATACGATCGTTCTTTCCTTTTTTCCTCTACCAAATCTAACAGAGGCTACACCTCCTGGATTCTCACACCGAGAATACCAAGGTCACTGAGTGGTGGTGTCCAAGTTGCTACTTGTTCCTGTAAAATATCGTTTAGTGTTAAGCGACAGTAAGAGATTTGGGTAGACGATTTAGCGATCATAATGACAAAGAGAGGTGTTGTTCTTGACGAGAGCGAGAGAAAGATAGAAGAAGACTTCTTAAAAGGTATGTCTCTCGTTCCTTTGTGTTTAATTTATTGAAAACATGCTATAATTTGTTATGAAATACATAACTTGTATGTATGTTTGTGAATGCTTGTATTTCTATCACAATGAATTTGGAATGATCTTCCTTCTGCTCATAAGTACTCTTTGATAAGAGTTCCCTCAACCTGAACTTTAGAGACACTGCCTAAAAAACTTGCTACTCCTAAACACATTCACCACGTCGAGAAGGAAACATGCATAGGGTGCGTCGAAGCTTTGGCTTCTCAAGTTAGAAAAGGTTGTTTCCCTGACACTCTTTTAGTAGAGAAAATCCTGCAACTTGGGGAAGCTTCAAAACCCCTAGCGAGCCAAAATGGACACAAGCCCACTTCTGCGTGTACGAACGACTCTAGGGCCTTGGTTGACACAACGACAACTCTGTCTCATCCTCTTGCGGCTCAGGAACTCCCCAAACATGTGAATAAATCAACTTCCGCAGTTGTTTCTAGGGTGTCCAAATTTTGTGCTGCCAATATAGTTTCTGACGTTCGACGCCATGCTATCTTGGCTATGTAGGAAACTATACAGAAGAAAATCATACGTACCCCCTTCGAGAAAGTCCTTTGTCTGAAAAGGAAACTCACCAGATATTTGCGGCAATTTCTGACATTTGGGAGCCAATCTTCCTCCACTTAGAAAGCTCGTAGATGATTATTATCGAAACATGGAAAGGTACGATCAGTTCCAATCATCATTTTCTTCTCAATTGACCCAGGAAAATAAGAACCAACATCTGGAGGAGGCCAAGTTTCATTTGGAGAAGATATTGTATGACAAAAATAGTGCCCTTGCTAAAAGAAAAAGCACTATTGGAGCGTGATTCTCGAGATTTGCAAGAAGAGGAAGAGTTGTTAGCGAAGCTAGCAGCCATCAAAGCTGAACGAGTCGAAATATCGAAGCAACTCTTTTAGAATGAGAATCTGCTGAATCAACACAAGTTTGATGCCTCCAACACGAGAGGGGCCATAAACAACATAGAGATTACTCATTTTTGACAAGGACGTCAAAGCCTTGAAGATGTTGCATCAAATGTTAGAAACTATGCAACAGAAGCTAAAAGACTACAATTGGGTACCATGATCCAACCTTGTACACCCTGCTTAGCTACCCATGTGTTGGTTGTTGAGGGGCTCCAAGAATTTTGTAATCTCTAGGCCTCTTTGATTACTTTATTTATTTATCGTATTGTGATGGTGAAACTTTCTTATATGGAAGACATTTCTCTTTTTTTATCATGTGACAACTTTCAATGCATGGAGTTTCTTTTAAGTTCCCATGCGTTTGAACACATTTTTTTTTCACATGACTAAACTTAAACTGCTTTAAGCTGCTACGAACCCTTTATAACGACAGGGATCAAGTCATAATGTAGTTCAATTATTTTTTTTCTTCTTTTTTTTTTTTTTTTTACTTTTGTTAAGCGTAAAAATTCTTGAGAAACTTGTCATTGATTGGGTTGATTCTTAGTCCCTCTTGATCAACAATCTTGTATGCTCCATTTGTATAGACTTCTTTGACGACGTAGGGACCATCCCATTTAGGCGTGAACTTATTTCACGTATGTCTTATCGTGATAATAGGTCTTTTTACAGGGAGCACTAGATCCCCAACCTGAAAAAGATCGAGGCTTTACGTGCTTATCAAAAGCTTCAGACATTTGCGCTTGGTAACACTTCAATGCTTGTTGAGCTTTCAGTCATTTCTCATCTAGTGCTTCCAATTCTTGGAGACGCAACTTAGCATTGTCTTCTATAGTCAACTCTTCTTGTATCGTCATTCTTGGCGGTGGAATTTCTCTTTCCAAGGAAAGGACATCCTCTACCCCATAAACGAGAGAGTATGAAGTGACTCCTATAGGGGTATGATGAGTGGTGCGATAAGCCCACAACGCTTCACCAATCTTTTCTTGCCAATCTCTTTTTGACTTGGAGAAAATTTTCGTCAGCAAGTTGCACAACATCTTGTTAAATGCCTCTGCCAACCCATTAGCGCGACAATATACATGGACGACTTGTATTGCTTGAATTTGAATTTCTCACATAATCTGTCCATCAAGCTATTGGAGAACTGTCTCCCATTATCTGTCACGGTTTGGTAGGGGATATCGTACCGATAGATGATATGAGTGCGGATGAAGTCCACCACACTCTCTTTCTTAGCCTCCCCTAAATCGATAGCCTCGGCCCATCTTGAAAAGTAATAAATGGTTGCGAAGATATAAGAATGCCCTGCTGATGACTTAGGTGTTATAGGGCCAACCAGATCAAGCCCTCATGCTTCAAAAGGCCACGAAGCTATAGTCGGGTGTAGAGACTTGGGCGGCTGATAAATGAAATTCGCATAATATTGACAAGCTTCAAACTTCTTTGTGTATTCTATCAAATCCTGGATAATCCCTGGCCAATAGTAACCAATTATTTTCAACTAGAAATGTAGCTTTGGTCCAGAGTGATGCACGCCGCATACGCCTGAATGCGCTTCTTCCAAGGCCTTCGTCGAATCCTCTTTTCCAAGGCATCGCAGTAAGAATCCTTCAAGGGATCAACAGTACAAAACCCCTTTATAGTAAATGAAATGTGCAGCCCTCCTTCGAATCTCAGTTTTATGGCAAGGGTTGTCCAGAAGCCTTCCATGCTCAAGGTAATCTACAATAGGTTACCGTCAGTCTTCCTCGTCGGTTAAATAGACTGATATCGCATTCATTTCTTCACATGCGGTCTCAACCAGAGCACAACCCACCTTCGACAAAGTGATATACTAAGAGATACATCATCCAGAACCATCAAGGCCACAGCCAAGTTTGCCAAAACGTCCGCCTGCTTATTTTCCATCCTCGAGACATGCTCCAATGTCACGCTTTCAAATTTTCTCATCAATTGTCGAGCATAAATGAAGTAAGGCTTCAAGTCATCATGCTTCACATCGTACTAGCGTAAGAGCTTATTGATTTTCAATTTCGAGTCACCAAAAATCTCTATGTAAAATACCCCAATCTCTAAAGCCATTTGGAGGTCGATTATCAAGGCTTGGTAGTCAGCGATATTGTTTTATGGAATCGAAGATTTCTATGATTTCTATGAAGAGAACTTCATCATCAGAAAAGTCTTCACTTAACTTCCAATTTGATGGAATCGGGTAATCTGCCAAGAAGTTAGCCAATGCTTACCCTTTAATCGCCTTTTGCGGCAAATAAAATGATGTCGTATTGCTGAAGCATGATTGCCCACTTGGGTAAATGCCCCGAGATAATTGGCCTAGATAGAACGTACTTGATGGGGTCGACTTTCACAATTAAACAGACTGTGAAGGCTTGCATGTAGTGTCTCAACTTATGTATAGCAAAAAAGAGTGTAAGGCACGTTTTCTCAATAGAAGAATAGTTGATCTCGGCCCCGTTTAAGGTCCTGCTTAGGTAATAGAGAGCACGCTCTTTTTCCTTTTCTCCTTATTGTGCCAACAATGCCCCCAACGAACTTTCTTGCACTGCGATGTACAATATCAATGGCTTGCCCGCTACTGGGGCTCCTAAGAAAGGAAGGCTGAGCAAGTACCTCTTTATGCTATCAAAGGAAATTTGACAAGCCTCATCCCATTCGAATTTTTCTCCTTTTCTCATCAGTCTATGAAAGGGTTGACATCGCCTTGCAAGGTTGGAAATAAACCTCTGGATGTAAGCCAGACATCCTTGCAGACTTCTTAACTCATATAGATTCCTTGGCCTTGGCATCTTCCGAATGGCATCGATCTTGGATTGATCTATCTCTATCCCTCAATATTTTACAACGAAGCCCAAAAACTTCCCTGAGGTCACGTCAAACGTGCATTTGAGAGGGTTCATCTTTAATTGGTATTTCCTCAGGCGATCAAACAAAGTTCTCAGGTCTTTTAAATGGTCTTATCGTTGTTTCGTCTTGACTAAAAGGTCATCCACATAACATATCGTCAAACACCTTCTGCATGGCACATTGATAAGTGGCGTCGGTGTTCTTCAATCCGAAGGGCATCACGTTGTAGCAATATATCCTTTTGGGGTCCGAAATGTCGTCATTTCCTCATCCGCAAGAGCCATTCGTATCTTGTTATACCCAGAAGATCTATCCATAAAGTACAGAGCCTCATGTCCTGTTGTCGCATCAACCATGATCTCTGTGATGAGCAATGGAAAATCGTTTTTTGGGCACGCGCTGTTTAGGTCACGAAAGTCCACACAGACACGAATCTGTCCGTTCTTTTTTCTAACAAGGACAATGTTGGCTATCCATGTCGAGTATTTGACGTCGCAGAAGAATCCTGCTTCAATCAGCTTGTTGACTTCAGCCTCAATCTTGGGGGATAAGTTCCAGTCGAAAGCATCATTGAGCTTGCTTAATGAGTCGACACCTTTGTTTGATCGCAAGATGGTGGACTGCTATCTTAGGATCCAGTCCCAACATCTCTTTGTATGACCAAGCAAAAATGTCTTTATATTCGGTGAAGAGACTCACATATTCGCCCCCTTCCTCTTTCGAGAGAGATGTACTGATGAAAGTCAGACGCGGCTCCTCTGTTGTGCCCAGATTCACCTCTTTGAGCTCATCCACTGTGGATTGACCACCATCCTCCAGACCTTGTGGAGCATCCTCTACCTCCTCCTCAGTCATACCTTTTTCTGATTCTTCGATGGTGGTGTTGTGGTGGCATGAAGTTTCGCCCTCCTCCTGCTCTAAATTTTCATCCTGAGGATTGGTTAAGAGAACAGGATGCCTCTTTACTTTGAGCGAGCCCTCGCTTGTGTTTAAACTAACGAAGGTCTTTCTCTTCGTTCATGAGGGGACGATACTATTGATTTCTCCATCACTTCTTGCCTCACCTGATGGTTTCTTATCCAATGCCCTTTCAACGTCTTTAAGGTCGAGGCATCGCTAAATTGATGCTCAGGGTATCGACCCCCCCTTTCTTATAGTCGTATTGGGGGCGTCACTGCAGACTTTTCCTTTCCCCTTTGTCTCACTAGAGACATGTTCATCGAGGCAATCTTCAACCCTCTCGTGCTTCAGGCGATCAAAAATGGGGGTGCGGGGTTTTCCTTCGCTTTCCTTTGGAATTGAGCCTAGTCTCTCGAAGGTCGCGCCACCACTGATGGCTGACAAATGATTTCCTCCTTTCTTTCATTCAGTAGAGTCAACCTTCAAAAGATTGAGCGTTGAGTAGCTCTGGGAATCGTATGCGGACTTCCCCTTTCTGCTTCCATCATGCTCAATCTCTCGAAAACCAAAGCGCGTGCGGCAGATGGCCTCATACGGTCGAAGGTTGAAGCTCTTTTATCTTTGTCCTCATTTTCCCTTGCATCATCGACTCCTTCTGTAGTGATATGATTGTTGTTGGCCACTTTTCCCTTCGCCTTTCTGGTTATGCAAACTGGTTCTGACAATTTATATCCAGGTCCGGCTCTCGATGTAGGTATAGCGTGTCCCTCTTGTAAAAGCTTCTTTTGGGTCAACGAGAGTCTGGGTTGCTCATAAATCTTCAAGTTCTTGAACTCAATGTGAGTTATGAAGTCATAATCCGCCTTTGCCTACAGCTTGTAAGCCTTAGGATCGAATCCGTCTTTAGTTCGCTTCTCGAGCAAATCTAACTTCGTCACTTCCGCCTCCGGCTTGTAAGGGTGTTCAAAAAATCCGATAACTCGACCAACCTGGACTACCCAACCCAAACCGTAAAGGTTGGGTTGGGTTAGATTTTATTTTGGGTTGGGTTGAGTTAAACATTTTCACAAATCTTAAATCCGGGTTGGGTCTCGGGTTACTTCATTTCAGGGTCGGTGAGAGAGTGACGGTGAGAGAGAATATGTTTTAATTTTTATTATATATATATATATAAACAAAATAGAAATTGAAGTCCGAAGAAACGAAACCTTCACCAGTCTCTTCACCGAAGCTCGCCATCGCCCTCGCTGCTTCTTATCAAAACGATCGAATCTTCGCTCGCCCTCGCCCTCTTCGTTCGCCCTCACCGCTCCCGATAAAAACCCTCGCCTCTTCGTTCGCTCTCACCGCTTCCGTCAAAATGAAACCCCTCTGCCATAGCCGAACAAAAAAACTCCACTTCCAATTCGGTCTCCGCCTCATCAGATCTGGCCCACGCCTCACGCTTCCGACCCGGTCTCCCTCAGTCCCCTCGCTTCCAGTTCAAGTACTAACTCACACTTTCACTTTCGGTACATTTTTTTGGTACTTTTGCTTATCTATTTAATTTTGGGGGTTTTATTTGGGATTTGTGATCCTATTGGCTATTTCTTCTATTTTTCTAGATATTTGTACAAATTATTGTGCTGTAATGTTGATAGTTTTGAACGGTTTATTAGAGGTTTCATTTGTTTTGTTGTCCAAATTTTTTTTGTTCCATTCAACCGTGATTGATTAATAAATTAATTTTTGTTCCATTCAATTGTTCCATTTAAATTAAATTGTAAATTATTAGAGCTTTCATTTAAATTGTAAATCGCTATTCCATTCACCCGTGATTGATTAATAAATTAATTTTTGTTCCATTCAAATGTGATTGATGTCCAAGTTTTTTTTTTTTTTTTGTGTCATTCAACTGTAAATTATTAGAGCTTTCATTTGAATTGTAAATCGCTATTCCATTCAAACGTAAATTTATTAATAAATTAATTTTTGTTCAATCTCGCAGTATCTTGAGAACAGTTAGATTCTTCAAAGTTGTCACAACGGACACGGAATCAGAAACTGTAAATCACCATTTTCAAACTACCCCGTGAGTAAAATAATTTAATTTTTATTGTGTATATATACTGTTTATGTGTGATTGGTTGATGATTGATCTTTATACATGAGTTGTTATGAGTTAATTGAGAAGCTAGTGTTTTTTTTTTTAATTGTATAGGTAGGTGTAATTAGTTGTTTACTAGTTTCATTTATTTTATAGATGGACAGCAATAATGGTAATGCAAGTGGAACCGGTAATAATGAAATGCCTTCTCCTCCTCCTCCTTCCCCTCCTAATGTTAGCCGAACTCCTAAAAATATACCACCTCTACCTCCCAAGTCCAATCGAAAGAGGCCTAATAAACCAACCTCGTTTGTGTGGGATCATTTCACAAAATGGAAGCAAGTGCCAATGATGGAGCTAGGTGCAAGTGTAACTATTGTGGTAAAGATTACGCATGTGATAGTAATACTTGTGGAACTAGTACTTTATGGAAGCACTTAAGAAATCAATGTAAAAAGTACCCATATAAAGAAGAAGAAAAAGGACAAACCACCCTAACTCTCGTACCTTCAAATGATGCAAAATGAGCCAATGCTAGTAATTTTGTGATGACAATTTTTAGCCAACAAGCATGTAGACTAGCATGCGCTAAGATGATAATTATGAATGAGTTGTCGTTCAAATTTTTTGAGATAGAGGATTTTAGACACTTTTTTAGTGTTTCGTGTCCTAAGGTTGATGTTCCATAGAGAGTCACAATTGCTAGAGATGTATATCAACTTTATCTTAATGAGAAAAAAAAAGTTGAAATCATTTCTAATTAAAAGCTCTCAAAGAGTTTGTCTTACTACCAACACATGGGCTTGCTACAAAATGTGAACTACATGGTCATCACTGCACATTTTATTGATTCTAAATGGGTTTTGCATAAGAAGATTTTGAGTTTTTGTCAAGTTGCTAATCATAAAGGGGAGACTATTGGGAAGATGATTGAGAGGTGTTTGTTGGAATGGGGGATTGAAAAAAAAAATTTCATCACCGTTGATAATGCAAGTTCTAATGATGTGGCTATTTCTTATGTTAAGAGAAGACTTAAAAGTTGGAAATCGGTTGTTTTAGATGGAGAACTATTACACATGAGGTGTTGTGCCATATTATTAATCTTATTGTGAATGATGGACTGAAAGATATGCATGATTCTATTGCCAATGTTCATAATGCTGTGAGATATGTCCGATCATCACCTAAGAGAATGAAAAAATTTTAAGCTTGTGTGAAACAAGAAAAAATTCAGTGTAAGGCTCTTGTTTGTTTAGATGTGGCAACTAGGTGAATTCTACTTATTTAATGCTTGAACATGCAATTAAATTTGAGAAAGCTTTTAGAACTTTAGAGGAGGAGAAAGAGGACTTAGATTTTGTTGATTACTTCGAGGAAGATGATCGTGGAAATAAAATATTAGGCCCCAAGTACATCGGATTGGTTGACTGTAGGTGTGTTTATTAAGTTTTTAAAAAGGTTTTATGAAACCACCAAAACGATAAGCGGATCTTCATATGTGACTTCTGATATTGGTTATAAGGAAATTAATAAAATTCAGTTTGCTTTAAACAAATAGAGTAACAATACCAACTCTGTTCTAAGTATGATGGCTATAAATATGAAGACAAAGTTTGATAAATATTGGGGTTTGCTTGAAAAAAAATGAATAAATTGATGTTTGTGGCTATGGTGATTGATCCTCGATACAAGTTAAAGTACTTGAATTATTGTCTTTCCAATGTTTATGACAGTGATGTGGTTAAAGATATGGTTGAGAGTGTGAAATTATATTTGTATCGTCTATATGACTTTTACAAATCACATAACACTTCTCCTCGAGATAGTCATAGTACCAATGATTCTCAACAATCAAAGAATGTCACTATAAATGAAGATGATCATGGGATGGACAAAGAAATAGATGATCCGTGGATAGCTTTTAAGAGAGTGAGATAAGAAGAAAGTTCATTGGAAGTGGAGAATGATTTGACTTCTTATTTGTCTGACAAGGTTATAGAAGATATGATTTTAAGATATTGTACTGGTGGAAAATGAATGGCTACAAATATCCTATTTTATCAAAAATTATTCGAGATATTTTGGCAGTTCCAATATCTACAGTCGCTTCTGAATCTGCATTTAGTACAGGAGGGAGGATTCTTGATTCCTTTCGAAGTTTTTTTACTCCAAAAATAGTAGAGGCCTTGATATGTACACAAAATTGGATTCGTGGTGGCTCAGTGTTACTAGATCTCCATCCACAACTTGAAGAGTTAGAAATGTGTGAAAATATTGAGTCGGGTAATTAAATGAATTTTTTTTGTACATATCTAACATGTATTATGCTCAAATAATTAATGTATTTAATTTTGCATGATTTGTTTTGTAAACAGTCCATCATCTTCTGTCCTTTTGAAATAAGGAATTGGATTTGGAGCATAATGATGATTTTAATGGTAAGTTTTACTACCATAAGATCAAATATTATTATTATCTATAAATGATCCACTTGGTTTAATTTGTCAATTTTTCAGGCATTGAGAATGAGAAGTGAAAAGACCAAAGATGAGGAAGAAAACTCACTCAAGTCATTTGCCATGCCTCATGGTGCATTGGTGCTCTTGAATGTTATTATTGAACTTGGAGCTTTTGAATATTATTATTGAACTTGGAATTTTATGTAATAGGCCACTAGTCATTTTTAAACTTGGACTTTTTGTTTCTATTTTGAATGTAGACTTGAATATTTTGAGTAGAGACTTTGAACTTGAATATTTGAATTGAATTATTTGAGGAAATTTCTTTTGAAGTTTATATTGAATTTATAGTGGTTGTATTTTAATGTAAATGTTAAAATTTCACATAGATTACAATATTACATGTTTCTTATTATTAAATTTTTATTAATTGGTAGTATATTTAGAATTAGTTCACTTTTGTAAATATGGAGGTTTATTGACCTACAAAAATCAAATTGTTCAATAGAACGGGAAGTAACGAAAAAGAACATTCAAAATTCAAAAATAATAAAAAAGGAACCGGTGACCCAACTCAACCCAACCCGAAAATTTTGGGTTGGGTTGGGTTGATCCTTAAAAATGAACTAAGAGGGTTCATTATTAGCCAACCCGATTTTTTGGGTTGGTCCACAAGATTCTTCCAACCCGACTCAACCCGGACCATGTACACCCCTATCGGTTTGTGGATTTTCTGCTTTGTTATTGGCGTGAGAGGTATGACAAAACTCTCCTTTGGGATTTCTATATCGTCGACCTACAAACCTTTTGAGCATTCCATAAAAGGTGTCTCACCTTCTTCCGTCTCGGTATGACAAAACTCTCCTTTGGGATTTCTATATCGTCGACCTACAAACCTTTTGAGCATTCCATAAAAGGTGTCTCACCTTCTTCCGTCTCGACAAAGGGACATAGCGCAGAATCGGAGGTTTTGAGTCTTTTTCGTCCCTCACCACGGGTGTCTCTCCAACACTGGGGAATGTTCCACTCTCTTTTGGGTTGGAGACTTGTATCTTGCTACCCGTTTCTTTCTCTGTGTCTACTGGCGACCTTGACCAAGATCCACCTGCTTTCTTTGTCAGTGAGATCTCTACAGGCATTGTTTCACTAGAATTCTCGCTCTTTAAGTAAAACTTCGCATATGCAAAGTGAGATTCAGCCTCAGAAAACGAATTAGAGTCTGCTTCAACTTTCTTAATCTCATCCTGGTAGAACTTGAAACATTAAGGCAGTATTGACGTAATCACACCATTCCTGTGAATCTAAGGACGCCTTAGTAGCAGTCTATAGGTGGTCTTTGAGTCTATAATGTGAAACAACACATCAGCCTTCAGGTCGCCGATGAGGAGCTCTAAGCGTATCATGCCTATCACCCTTTGGCTACCTTGATTGAACCCTTGAATCACCAACTTGTTGTTCGACAACTCTTCCATGCAGATGCCTAACTGTTTCATAGTTGCTTTAGGCATTGTATTGACAGCGGATCCATTATCGATGAGAATCCGACCAACTCTTTGTTCTCGAATGTACCCGAAGACATACAAAAGCCTATTATGCAACTTGGATCCTAGTAGCAGATCTTCGTCTGAAAAGTCTATGGATGTACAACACGAGGCATACGCACGCGCTGTGGAGGTCGGCGCATCAGACGCGTTGGAGTCCAACAATGCCTCAATGAGGGTCGTCTTAGCTTCTTGCAGAAGTGAGAGCAGATCATCTATGTGGAATAATGATAAGCCCTTCGATTCTTTTGTCGATTTCAATGGGCTTGGGAGGGTATCTTCTTCTTCTGTGGTGCTGACAACATGACATGTAGCAACTTCTGGCATTTCTCCTAAACCCTAATCACATAAGTTCTCTGGGAGGAAATCTGCAAATGTCACCTGTCGCCTGGGACGAGGAACATCCACATCTCCCTCGTCAACAGCCTTGGCTTCCGGCCCTTCTTTCTACTCTTTCTTGTTTGTGTCTTGTTCCCTCTCCTGTATCTTCGATAAGAGCGTGACTCTTATTGGGTAGAGTTCGACCCTTTCTTTTTACGGCATGTCACAAGGATCCAGCCTTCGTTATCGTCATTATCAACGCGTCTCCTTTGTTTTGAGGATCCGCGGCTTGGACCTCCCGCTGAAACTGCACAACCACTTATTCGAAGGTCCCAAACTGGACCAACCTCTCATGTTCTTCATAACATATGATTGGTGCCAGTGCGTTTGAGTTACCATCACTGCAGCATGATTTGTTTGGACCACTTCATCCAGATCCAGCTCTATTTTCCTCTCACGAGCCAACTTGAAGATCAACTCCTTCAATACAACCGGGTGACTAACGACACTGTGATACTTGCAATAATTGGGATCGTCCACTTTGTGGGCTTGTTCCAGTCGTTTACATTTCGGTACCTGGATAAGGTGGTTCTCCAACAGTTGCTCAAGCATATCCACAACGTCGGAGTCAGGGAACGAGTAGAATTTTTCCTGTCGCTTCTTCAGAGTTAGATGACGTCTTTCGCCTCCTTCATCTTTATTTTCCATCTTCTTCTCTTTCCTTTTCGAGGAAAACTTCAATAGGGTCGTATCAACGACCATTTATTCCTACGTGGCACCTTTCACAATCTTTTTGGTGCCCTTTACTTCCTTCTTGTCCTTCTTCGGCTCAGGGATCCGAAAATCCTTCGTTCCCTTGTTGGCAATGCTTAGTTCCATGTGGTGGGTGCGAGTCGCCAATTTTTCAAAGGTACGGGGCTTTATTCCCTGTAGGATATAGAGGAGTCCCCAGTGCATACCCCAAGTGCACATTTCCATAGCAGATAGTTCGGTGAGTCGGTTTTTGCAGTCCAGACTCAAAGCCCTCCATCGATGGATGTAATTAGTGACCGACTCCCCTTTCCGTTGTTTGGCGTTTGTTAGCTCCATCATGCTAACGGTGCGTTTAATGCTATAGAAGCGATTCAAGAATTCCCTTTCAAATTCAAGAATTTCCTTTCATGTTGCTCCCAGCTATCGATCACCTCAGGCTCTAAGTCTGTGTACCAGTCAAAAGTGTTTCCTTTTAGGGTTCTGACGAATTGTTTGACTAGTAGATCTCCCCTTTTTCCCACATCCTCGCATGTTTCTACGAAGTGAGTAATGTGTTGCTTTGGGTTACCCTTTCCATAGAACTGTTGAAACTTTGGGGGTTAATACTCCGCAGGTATTCATAAATTGTTGATCCTCTGAGTGTATGGCTTGGAATAAATGAAGGAAGTCTAAGTCGAACCTTCATACTGAGCCCTTATAGAGGTCACGATCATGTCTTGCAGCTGTTGGACCGACAGAGAGGCCACTGAAGCTAACTGTTGCAGCTGGTTTTCTTGCAACACGGTCTTCCCTTTATCAGTTGCTTTGACCGTAGGTGCTTGGCTTGATTCAGCAGCCTCTCGAGACTGCATCTGTTCTCTCAGGGTAGCGATCTCATGGTCTCGCTCCTCAACGACTTTCATCAGAAAGTTGGTCTTCCTTTCCATCTCTGCCATGGCTGCTTCAGCCGTTACATCTGCCATCATGATAGAAATCACATCTAGTTATGAATCCCTTTCAGCTTGCTGGAGGTGGAAGTAGAGTTGTCAACATGGGGTTCTCCTTGATGAAAACCCCGCCTTGTAAGGACTCCGTCCTTTACCTCAAGATGTTGTACGCGATGAGGGAGCTTTGCTCTTACTCGTGCGTAACTTCCCTTGTGAGGGGTCTCGTGTAAGAGTTGTTTGTGGATGAAGCTCTAAATGCCATCTTCTTTGGTGTCATTTGTCTTGTTTGGATGCTAAAAGAGAGATGAGAGGTAGAGAGATCTCACTGGGCGCGCCAATGTGTTCATACGAGGTTTCCGGAGAAATGTATTCTGTGGCAGTTGAACTTGAGTTGGTGTTGGTGGTGATGTTAATTTGATGCGATGTGGTTCGATCTCTAGTACTTGATCCTCTGATTCTCTCTCGGTTGAATGAATGTGCTTGACTTAAAGAAGGAAAGCATCAAACATTCTTGAAGTAGTAGTCTTGGAAGAGCCTTTGTGTCTTCAAGGGTCTTCTATCTTCTAGGAGTGCAGCTTCAGGAGTCTTGGGAGTCTTCTGCTTGTTGATGAATTCTCTTTGGACTCAACGTAGAATTGCTCACCCCTTGAGAAGAGTTTCTCTATTTATAGGGCTCTCTGATGGGCTTCATGGGCTTGGGCCTAGTTGGCCCATGAGTTTGGGCTTGGGCCCAATTAATCGAATTTGGTCTACTTTGTCACTTAGGCCCAAATTAAGCTCTTCTTTGGGCGCAATCGGACCAAAACCCAAATTATAACTCAAATTGAGCGAAATTAATTTTACTCAATCCAATGCCTGTGACGAAAACATAGAATTTGTCTTCAACTTCAATTTGGAACACAGGTCAATTCTTAATTGGTCACAAATTTGATGATTTCGCAATTTCGTCATTAATTTAGTAAATGACGTGGCGATCCGTGATTGGTCTTAAATTTCTCCATCAACACCTTTCAAATAAAAGTAAAAGAGAAATATTTTTAAAAGATTTAATTTTGTGAAACAAAAAATAAATTAACCAATATATCTTCTCGATGCAATTACATTTTCTTATAAAAAACGTGCGACGCACAGAAACAAAAAGCAAATCAATTAAGTAACTATAACTTAAATTATTAAAAAATTGAATCGTTTGAAATGGATCAAATCGTGCGGTAAAAAGAAATATTGAAAACAAAATCCGAAGGTATAATTGAATGTTGAAATATTTGAAGATATAGTTCAGGAAATACAAATATAAATTAAATATCGGAAAAAGATTATCTAATTATTAAAAAAATCAAGACTGAAGTTCAATCAAATGTTTTTTTAAAACATTTAATTAATATAATTTAGTTTATCTATTATTTTGAAATTAATATAATTTAAATTATTAGATATAATAAAATCAAGAAATGAGCTAAAATATTCTTTTGTATCTTAATAATAATATAGTATATATATTATTTTGAAATTAGTATACCGGTTCATCTTTATAACCTAAACATAATCCAGTCAATATATTATTTTGAAATTAATATAATTTAAATTATTTAGATACTAAAAATTATAAAATGAAATCAAAATTTTCTCTTTGATGTTATAATAATCTACTAATATATTATTTTGAAATCAATTGTTTAACTGTCATAACTTAAATATCTAACATTAATCTATAATCATCATCAAATAAAAGGGGAAATATACATCTAAGAACTTCGCGAGCCTCTATAAATATAAAGTTATAAATATAAAGATGAAAATAACAGGTGAGTTTATAATTGAAATATGTCATGATAAAAACATCTTTTCTTCTTTGTGTATTTTTTTAATTCATATATGTTTTTTAAATCTATTTTTTCTTTTAACTTTTCGAATTGAATTTGTTTAAATTTTTAGTAGTAAGATAACAAAGAAACTAATAATATTTACATTTATAATAAGAAAATTTTAAAATAAAAGATAATTTTTATTAGAAATAATTAAAACCTATTTCTGATATGTTTCTAACTACTATTTAACTCCATTTTAAAAAAATTGTTATTCTTTTATTAATATATATATATTGTTCAATCTAAATTTCAATCCCATAGATTAAAAAAAAATACAATTCATGTTAAAATGATAAGAAAAAAACAAAAAAAAAATGAAAAATATAGCATACCTTAAACAAATAAAAAAGAATGAAGGTGTGATACTTAGTACTTCTAACCCTATAAAAAAGCAAAAAAGAAAAACATCGAAAAAAAGAAACAGAAGTAGAAAAATTGTAGACAATGTCTACTCCTAAAGTGCCCGAAATTATAGTTGGTTGAAGATATAGATATCTGGCATCTGTAGATAACCAGGTTTTTTTTTTTTAGGAATATTTTCTAAGATAATTTAGATAAATGTATTTGTTTGCTAGGATTTCTACTTAGAAATGTCTTAAATTTACATCATGTTCCAAGAATACTATTACAACTATTCATTAATTTAATATAATTTGAACTAACATAACATATTTGTTTTGAATTTCTTTTTAAATTAATGTAGTTTTATTATTATGTTTTTTTGTTTTTCTCAACAAACTAATATATATATTAAATTTAAGATTTTTTATAAAATAAATATTAACTTAATTTGAATTTAAATATCTTTCGTGAAAAAAAAAACTATAATATATATTATAAAGAGAATGCAATACATAGTTGACATTATTTATCTTCATGGTGAAATAAAATAAAGAAATGTATATATATACATATATATACCACTAGATCATTAAATCTAGCGGTAGGTGGCTCTTTGATCAGTGATTTATTGGCCACTAGATCGACGAAAAATCTCTCCCAAATGTGTTCTTTGATGAGTGATTCGTCGACCACTAGATCCAAGATCCCACCTTATGTCTTCTATGTACTTTATTCCCCCATAAAGAAATAACAACTTTGTCTTAATGGGCCTATCAAAACAAAGTTGGCAGCAATCCAATACCTTAGGGAATATGTTCGAAAATCTCAAAACGATCTTCCAATTCCAAGGAGAATTCATAAAACTTCGTTTCCATCGAGAATTGAATGAGTTTTTCTGTATTTCGATCAGAGAATCTAAGAGAGACATTATCGTCGAGAAGTGAAATACATAGTTAACTTGACAATATTTATTGTAATTAAAATAAAAAAAAATGATATATATAAAGATGGTTATAGTAGTAAAATGAAGATACAGTCAACATGAGATTCAGTAAACTTATGTCTCAAAAGGGGATCCAAAACTTTTGAGATGCTCTCCATAAAGACATCCTAAAATGTCTAGGAATCTTGTAAATATTCGAGTATCTTAAATTATCTCAAAACAAATTGGGTAATCCAAATGTCCACTCCAAGGGAATGATTACCATGAAACAAACGACCTCTTAGAATGTTAAAGAATCAAAGGAAAAAAAAAACCAAAACAAAAAAAACAAAAAAACAAATTGTGACCATCATGCTTAACAAACTTTTAAAGAAAATACTTGAATACTACACAAATAATTCCCTAAAAAAGTAGGTTGAGCAAGTTAACAGGAATAAAACCAAAATCAAAACCAAAAAAGAAAAAGAAAGGAAGAAGAAAAAAAAAGAAAAAAAAAAGATTCACGAGAAAAACTAAAGGTTTAACTTAGTTACTTAGAGAAAAAAATTATATTTGCAATCCTAATTTGATTTTGTAAAAATTAATTTAGGTAAAAAAAGAAAAACTCTTATTTAAGGTGGAGTAAATATTAGTTAGTGATAAAATGTGACTTAAAAAATCTATTTATTTAATGTGAGGTAGATATCATAGATAAAATGTGATTATTTTAAAAAAAATCTCTTTATTTGGTATGAAGTAGATATTAATAAGAGATAAAAAAAATATATTATTTGTCAAAGCACGACGTAAAATATTATTTAGAGATAAAATAGGATGTTTTTTTAATTAATTTTGTCCTTATTTAAACCTAGAGAATAGGTTAAGAGAAAGCTATTTTGGGCAATTTTGTTAGTTTTGAAAAAGATACGCCACACATAACAGTGTACGACTAATTATTTAAGCTAATTTTAGAAGAAACCCTTAAATAGACAACTCTACAAGAAATTAACCCCAAATTTAACCATTAGCCAAATTTTGGGAAACTTATAAATAGGGAGAGGAATGAAAGGGGAAAACCAACAAATCATCCACAATTCATCAAAAAAATAAAATAAAAAATAAAAGAGAGGAGTAATTTTCGTAAGAAATAAGATGAAGTCGTGGATGATATGTTTGATTTTGGTTAGCATGGTAGTGATGTCCCAAGAAGTTGAAGCGGAGAGAAAATATTTTCAATTTTTGAATTGCAATCAACCTACGCCACCTCCATTTTGCCAATTTATGAGAGAGGATAAGCTTTCCAACCCATCCAAATTCGATCGTGGTTGCTCAACTATCGGCCATTGTCGCAAAGATATAGAATCCAAGACCCCACTACCATGAATTTCAGGGTGCATTTAAGTATTTTTCTTATTGTAAAACACAATTTTAAGGTCTGTTACATGATATATGTATTTTGTTCCATTATCTAATAATATATCCTCTTATGTCACTCAAGTTTCAACTCTCTATTTCACCTCTTATTCTTCTCACAAACATTTTCCATGTCAATTTATATCCCTAAACCAAAAATTAAATTATTGTATCAATTTAAACTCTAAACTAATAATTATATTAATTTAAATCCCAAATTTTTATGATTGTATCAATCTAAACTCTAAACTAATAATTATATTAATTTAAATTCTGAACTTTTATTACCTTTAAATTTTTACTAGTGTATCAATTTAAACCCTAAACTTATCGAAATTCATAATTTAAATTAATATAATTATTAATTTAGAATTTAAATTGATTAAATCCAAATTGATATTTGCCCTAATAAAGTAAAAAAAAACAAGAAAGAGAAAATAGCCGTTGGGTTGCATAAAAACGGCCGTTGAAAAAGTGTTCCACGCGTTGATGAAAAAGACAAGGCACAAAAGAAGACAATAGGGAGTGGAATTAGTCAAATTCTACATCAAAAAAATCGGTAAAGTGATTTGGGCGCCCCATTTCATTCTCACCAACAAAATAAAATAGTTTCTACCATTTTTTTTTTCTAACATCAAACCGATTTTAGATTAAATTACAAATTTTTAATCCCTATAATTTTTTTTAAAAAAAAAATTAGAATTTACTTAATACAATTTTAAACATTAGAATTTAATTTTTGTGATTGATAAAACCTCATAAGTAGTAATTTTATAGAATTATTTATGAGAGATTTATCAAATCATATAAACTAAATTCTAATTATAAATTGATTGACTAAATTTTAATTTTTTTTCTAAATTATTGGGGTCAAATTTGCCATTTAATTGTTTTGTAATTTTTCCAATTCAGCCCTTCGTTCACTGATATTTTTAAAAATTAAAAATAAATAAAATAAAATAGAAATGGGATGCCCAAACCACCCTCCTAATTCAACAATCAAAATTAGAACTTATTTATAATAAACTAAAAATTAAAAACTAAAAAATTGCGCAATTACGTTATTATCCTTGCAACACTACGCTCGGGAACTTGCATTTTCCATAACCTGCAAAATAAAATTGGAAGGTTAAATGTATAAAACTCAAAAGAAATGAAAATATATAGATATACTAAAAATCATCAACAATAATTGGTATCGTTTCTTTGAAATCAAATGCTCAAATTTTCATTATACTAAAAATGTCAATTTTACATGTAGTTCATAACAACCGTTTAGGTCATTAAGTTATTATTTTTATTTCCGCGAGTGAATATAGCAATTGAATGTTACTTGAAAAAAAAATCATCAACAAATGAATCAACCATATCCAAATATGTTAATAAAATAATTATTTAATAGCACACCAAATCAAAATAAGAATGACATAAAAGATGAGTAAAATATAGGGAGTAATTTTGAGATAGATAAAATTCCTATCTGCTCTAATGAAAATAAAATTTTTGTACTAATTTCGAAAATAATAAAAATGATATTAATTATTTCAGAATCATTCTTGTTTTGATCTAAAATCGATTCTTTTTAAGTGAATATAGCTCGACATATACTATTTTATTTGGGGTCGGAGTTTAAATTTTATAAAAAATAAAAATTAATAATAAGAATAACTTACTTGGGTCTTTGATGGTTTGAGTTGCCAAGCCATTAAAGTAACAGGTCCCACCAACCTTTCTAAACTGGGCCCAGTATGAACTAAACGCAAAGCTCGCATGTCGTTTTAAAGAATCCGGTTCATAACACGGACCGCCTTTCCGGATCGGTTCACAGGTTTTATTCCCCTGCGAGCAAGCATACGATAAAGCCCCAACAACGTCACTCATATTCGCCCCCTTCCCCACTACGCACCAAATCTTCCCCTTGTACGGCTCATTAGTTTCCGCCGCCGGCAGCGGCTTAAATTCCGTCTCCGGCGTGGAACCACTCAAATCCATCTCATATACCGCCGTCCGGTTCGGATACAACAGTCCGAAATGCCTCTCCGTACCCGGGCCCGGTTTCTGATTCTCATTATACAAAGAGAATATAATCGTCGGCAGGACCCGGCCCGGTCGAGCCGGTGTACCAACCGGTGGCTTGGATGTGACCCGTTTGACGATATTCCGGTTGTAGACGGCGGCGTTGTGAATGCTGGCGCCGATTTGGTCGTAATCGCCGCCGTTAGGCCAACCAGTTTCGGCGATAAAGACTCGCACATCGGGAAACCCGAGACGTTTCATAGCGAAAATCACCGAGTCCACCATTTGATCGAAGAGATTCGTGTAAATCAAACCCGAACCCGGATCCGAATACGTGATGTTCTTCGATTCAAACAGAGCATAATCGAGTTTGATATTAACCGAATCTATTGCCCAAGGAAAATACGGATACACATCAAGGAAGAAGAACGATTTCGTCCGGTTCAGAAACTGCAACATCGGTTTCATAACTCGCTCAGCAATATCCGCCCGGAAAGTCCCGTTCGATGGCGGAAAAGACGATTGAAGAACATCCATGGCGGAGGATGTTCCGACTTTCACTTTACGAATACCGTAAGTTTTCAAAGAGCGTTTGATTCTGCGCATCGCCGGTACTAAACTGAACCAGGTTTCGTTTCCAGTGGAGGAAACGATTTCGTTTCCGACGAGGAGGTAACGGATTTTGGTTTGGGGGTAAAATGGCCGGACATTGGTCCGAACCCAGTCGTCGGCGAGATTTTGGTTAGAAGAAATGTTGATGATGAGGTCGTTAGGGACCATAACAGAGACTCGCAGATCGGTGTTTTTTAGGGTTTTGAGGATTTGGGGATTTGCATCGTAGATTTTGACGATTTGGGCATTTAGGGATTTGATTAAATTGACGGAATCAGACGGCGGAGGGAGGTTGTTGCCGAGCTGACCGTAGTTGATTCCGACGAGGCTGGAGATTTCTGCACCTGCAAGAAAGGAATGAGGAGATAGTTAGAGAGAAATACAGAAATGAAGAAGAAGGAGAAGAAGGGGATCGAGGTCTACTTGAGAGTGAGAGGAAAAAGAATGGTAAGAGTAGAGAAAGGAAGGGAATCGCCATTGTTGCAGAAGAAACTGAGCAACAATGGTGGAGATGGAGGATGATGATATAGGAGAAGGAAGATGAGTGCGTAATAGGAGACTTAGAGTCAATGGCTCGTCGAGGACAAAATTGGAATATTTTAGTTTCATTTGGATAAGCAACCCTAAATAGAATAGATCGCCACAACGTAGTTGACAGATTATTACGGTTTCATGTTCCAGAAGAAGATTGTAAAAGTATATCAAATTTGCATACTTGATCATTAGATGTATACAAATCTTTTATTTTTGCTATATACTTATTTTCTTAACGTTTCAAGTTTAAATATTCATATTCTACATTTGTAGCGTTATGGTCATATTGTAATACATTATCGATCGAAAGACATTTAATGTATGTTAGATCCATAAGTAAATATATTTATTTATTTATTTGATTGATTTCTAAACCATTAATTTAGTATCATCTTTACATTTTAGATTATATATTTTTTAGACTCTGTGAAGGTTCATATCTACTACATTTTAAATTTAAATTTTTTAAAATGTACTATACACATTTTTATGTTTAAAAATAGGCTAAAATACTACTTTAATTTCGTCTCTATACTTTGAAATATGTTACATTTTAATCAATGTACTTTCAAATATCTAAATTTAATATACTTTTGATAAATTTTAATAATAGTCCTTAAATAGTTAGTTTATTGTTGAATTTAAAAAAATATATCTTTGTTAATCTTTCCTCTATAAAAAAAAATTAAAAATATACTTGCATAGTATAGTTTATTGCATCTAAATCGTTATCATTATCATTATCTAACCAACCTTAATAAAAGTTAACTTTGAAGGACTAAAGTTAAAATTTATTAAGAGTATAGAGAATAAATTTGGACATTCAATAATTAATGGAGTTACCTTGAATTAAATCTAAAGTATGCGAATCAAAATGATATTTTAACTTTGATATATTATATATAATGAAGGTGGTTAAATTTCGACATTTGAAATATGGGGAAGATGTTATATGATGAAATCCAATGTATTTATTTTTTTATAAATAAATAAAACATAAGTAAACAATTATTTATTGTCCTTTGAACTTTCATATAAGTAATGATTTAATCTATAAACTTTGATTTCTAATGAGCACTTTCAAATTAATATGTAATAATTTTCATCAACCTTAATTGTTTAATTTTTATTATACAATAACTTCGTCTTTATAATTTCTAAATAAATGCATTCATAGTCGTGTAGGCGACCTAATTAAATTGTAATAGTAGTTTTTTCGTAGAGACTAAGTCGTTACAATTAATAAAAGTATAAATAATGAATTAATATTCATTAAAGTTTAGAGACTTTAATAGTTTCAAATTTAATCACAAACAAAAATTTAAGGACCAAATTATCAATTTTTATAAGGTTGAGGACTAAAATTGATTTTTAAATTACAAATAAAAAGGGAAGGGAATTGGGGCCATGTGCATATAAAAAAGAGAGTAGGAGAATCTATGCTGAGTGAGATGAAGTAAAAGCACAAAAGTTAAATTGGCCAGATTGGATATTTATTTATGCTCTTTCCATTTTTTTTAATTTTTTTTATGGAAAAAAAAAAGTATTTTTATTTTTTCAATTTCAATTTCATTAAATTAACTGAAGACCAAACTAAAATAAATAGTGCATTTGAGGAGTTCAAATTCATAAATAGTTCATTATTTTGATATTATTGGTTAAATAAATAAATAATTTTTCAAACTAAACTAAAATGTTGTCATTTAAAGATGTTTGAGTTAGATTCCTTTATAATAATTAAGATGTTTAATTTAAACAATGATATGTTTCATATGATATTTTAATTTGAAAGAAGACGTTAATTGACATACCTACGAAAATTTAGAGTTTGAATTATATAACTCCAAAGCAAAGTTTAACAGGTGTAAATTGAATCATTTTTTCCCTTAATATTATTGTTGTTATTTAAAATTAAATTTATTTTGACATTTTAATGTTAAGTTTTGGAATTTCTTTTAAACTTCTTTTACCTTATGTTAAAACTCGGTTTTATGTACTACTCTAGTACTATAAATTCCCTCTTAATGTCAAGCACAAGTAATTGTATTAATTTTTTATGATAATTATCGTGCATCTCTCGTTATTTTATTTGATAACAAATCGATTTCTATTTTAAAAATATATATATATATGCCCATACATATTATTTCTACCAAACATTTTTTTTTAATTCATTTTCTACTACTATGTTTAAAAACCAAGTCATGTTTTGAAAATTAAAAAAAATGATTTCTTAAAATTTTCAAAATTTAGCTAAGAGTTCAAGTATTTCTTTTAAAAAATAATTTGAAATGAAACAATTATCAATTCCGATAACAAAAAAATTAAAAACGAACGTTTTCACTCAAAGTCATAGAGGTGTTATTTTTAATAATTATCCGTTGGTTGTTACTATTTATTCAAGTTTAGGTTAATGTGATGACAAATCCATAACAATTATTTAGCATGGTTGTTATAACTAATTTTTGTTATTAAGCATATAAAAGCCAAAGTTTTTTATTTTTTTAATTCTATATGAAAGCCAATGTTATAAAGTGGCTACTATATTTTGTCATCCTTTAAATAATTTTCCTCGACGACATCTTTTAGAATTATTAAAAAATAATTGTACTGTTTAAGCAATTCATGTGCACTTCCTTTTTTACATTTATGATTTTTATTTTTGATTAATTAATATATAATAAAAAAAAAAGTTTCGACTTGGCTCTTTTTTTCTAAGGAATTTTACGATGCATAAGATTGAAACTAACTACAAACTAAACCTAAGATATTTGATATAGTTTAGATTTTATCGAAAAATTGATAGAACAAATTCACGTCAATTGGACTATGTTAACGTTAGCTCATCCAGTCTAGTTGTTATATGAAAAATACCAAATAATTATAGCATTATCATCAGTATCCTCATTAAACCTACAAAATTGATAGATTTCTATGCAAATTACCCAAATTTCACGATCGGAATGTTTGTTGACCCATATTCTAATACAACACAACGGTGCTCTCACACATTTGAAATCTTAATTTCTTACTCTCTCATGCTTGCTCTCTCACTCACACTTGCCATGCCGCTTAAAAAAAAACGTTAGTAAGTGGTTTGGGGAAAAAATTAATTACTATTGTAATACCAACTTCTTTAATTCATTATTTGACACATCATTAAATGATTTGTTTATTTATTTCGTGTATTCCACATAATTCTTATAAGCTATAATCGTGACAAGTAATGAATGAAGATAATATGAAAAATTTTCTATCGTGATTTAGAATATCAACGAAAACATTATTCATATTTTCAAAACCTTAGTCAAACAACATTTTACATGAAAATTGGGACATCTTTTTATAAGATTTGGGCAGTGAAAAGAGAGGAGGGTTTAAAAAGTAGGGAGTAGTGAAAAGAGAAAAGGGCAATTTGGGAAGAAAAGAAAAGAGAGGGGAATTTAGCTGTTAAAAAGTGAAGGGTCACCGACAGGTCAGTTTAAAGTCTTTTCTCTGCAGCGACAGACTTTGCCTTCTTCAGCTTTCTTTCTTTCGTAGCCTATGTGCCTCGGCCGCCGCGGATGCTTCAGTATCCGATGCATTTTTTTTTTCTTTTTTGAGAAATTATTTTTCAATATTTATATAAAGTAATTATTTTTCTCAAAACAAGAAGAAAAAAAAGTCATAACTAACAAACAAGAAATGTTTTGACTTTGAAATAAAGGCTCAAGTGCATAAGTTTTGTCTAAATTTCTTATTAGTTAACTACCAAACATGTCTAAATTGTTTGTTTTCTAATATTTTAATAATATTATCTTTAAATATATATAAAAAAAACAATGTAATTTTTTAGTTACGTTTCTTTCTTTTATGTTCAACATTTTCGTCGTCTCTTTTAATTTAAAAATTCTAATTGATTTTTATTGGAGAGAAAAATCTTAGCACTAAAATTTTAAATCTATCACATTTATATAAAAGTGAATGAGTTGAGTTGTGAGGTTGAGATTATAATTTTCGATCTTATCTAAATACAAGCAAATGTTTAATATAAAGGAAGTTTTTTTTAAAAAAATTATGGTAGAATTGAGATCTATAATTATTCACTAAAATAATGAGGAAAAATTTTGTTGTGATGATGTGGAATATAGAGAAGAAACATCATTAAATGAAAAGGAACGAGGAAATGAAGGAAAAGTGAAAGGAAAAAGGAAAGGAGGGGAAGGATCATGTTCGCCGTAACACATATAAAGCGGGTGTAATGTCGTCAAGATAACGTATCCAGCCTTATCTATATACTACAGACCATTTAGGTTATCACTTAAGCATGATCTACCTGTATGTCTCCACATACATGTTTAAGTTACAATGATAACCTTGGATATTAGTTTATTGATTTGTGGTTAATACAACTAAAATCTCACATATTTTATAGACAAGGTGAATAAAATATCATATATTATTAATTATAGAAAAGTTTGTTCCTACAATATTTACAAACTATAAGACCCTACGAGATTTAGAGCATGACCTATAACCTAGGTCATCTATTTCAATAAATACATCATTATAACGAAAGTAAGTCAACCCTCACTCTCAAATCTTAAAGGTTAAAAATCACTTTTAATCCTTAAACTTTCATAAAAGTAGTAATTTAGTCTATGAACTTTGGTTTGTAACGATTTAGTCCATAAACTTTCAATTTTATAACAATTTAGTCCCTAAGTCTTATTATGTAACGATTTAATCTTTATACTTTAATATTTGTAATAATTTAGTCCATGTTGTATAAATTAGTGGGTGAAGATTTAATGAGATTTATTGGCTGAATAAATTGATAAACTAATTAGAGACTTGATATTGTAGGATCGGTATGACAACCCTAGAAGGGGATGAATAGATTTTAATCAAACTAATTAAAAAAATTTCTTATTGTGTGAGCCAAATTAAACAAATTAACAAACTTTTGCTAACAAGTACTTTAAACAATAAATTCATGCAAATAAATTTAATTCAAATAGCCAAATAATTAAAACTAACAATCACCCAATTTAATTACAATAAAAATATTGTTATGAGATATGTAAAGATCAATTCAACCAACCTAAATAATCATTGAGCAATTAATTCACGGAACAAATATTGCAATTAATTTCATGCAATAAAATATAACAACAAATTAATTTCAAATTAAAGTAGGAGAGAGATAGATAAATTAACACCGAAAATTTTATAGTGGTTTAGCACAACCGACCTACGTTTACTTCCCAAGCTCCTATTGAGTACTTTACTAGAAGTCTTTGACTCTTTCCACGGCTTAGAGCCGAACCGCTACAACGTTCTTTTTCCGGGCACAAGAACAAACCCAATTCTTTCCACGATTGAGTATCAAACCATTACAACGACTATTTTTCGGGATCAAGAGCAACTCTTACAAAATATTTGTAAAAATAAATAACACACTTGACAAACTCTATACAATAGTGGATTTACAAATTGTAACACTTAATTAATTCTCACAATACATAAGATATCTCTCTCAATAATTAAACGAAAAGAAGAAAAAGAATAGCAATGGTAGTTTTGAGTTATGGAGGAAGTGTAAAATTGTTGTTAAAAGTTTGGAGAATAGGATGAGTTTAAATAGTGAGGAAAATTATTGAAAACCACGTTTAATTTGGTCATTGGATCTTGGAAAAGAAAAATCAATGGTGAAGATTTTAAACTCAACTAGCCGTTAAACACAAATAAAAGAATAATATAATATTATATATGTTTTAAAATTATTTCTTTTAAACCCGCAAAAAATCAAAAGTCTATCATGTGTCCAAAACTAGCTGATAGACACAAAGAGAAAATATTATTATTATTATTATTATTTTTTAAATTCATTTCTTTTTTAAAATCAATTCAAAAATCAAAAGTCCGCTATGTGCCATTACTCCTATGCTCCAAGTGGCACCTTTCAATTGGTCCACCTTAATGAGAAAAATTCTACCACATCATCAGCTCAGAAATTTCCGGTTAAGCTTTTTTGATCATATCTTCTTCATTTAAACTCTGATTTAGGTTATTCAAATTGTTTTGGAACCGTTGTTCCGAGCTCTATACAATGGACATTTCAACACTCCAATTGTTAATAAATAAAAGTAGGTTTGTTATCATCAAAACATTAATTAATGAATGAATTCAAATTGATTAATTTGAGATTATGGGTAAAAAAACCAACAAATATGTTTTTATAAAATATAAAGTCTACATCATAAAATAATAGAAATTGACATATAATTTTAATAAATCTATTTATATAAGAGATTAAATAATTATGAATTTAAAAGTACAAGGACTAAATTGTTACCTACTAAAGTTCACGAACTAAATTGTTACAAATTTGAAAGTTTAGGGACTAAATTATTACTTTATGTTTAGAGACAAAAAGTGTTTTTTAACCAATCCTAAAACTTTCACTCTCTCACTCTCTAACTAAGCATCGGAGTGTGACACTAGTGTGCAGATTTTCTTTTGTTTTTCTTTCCTCTAAATAAATTTAACGTTATTGTTACGTGAAGTCAAAGTCTTTTTTTTTTGTCCAAATTATGGCATCAACAATCTCATTTTACTTTCTTTAAACACTGATTATTATTTTAATTCATCTTCTAAGGGTTCGTTATAGTTTTTAGGGTCAAACTTTTAGACTGTGCTAGAAGACAACAATTAAATTATTTTTAAAAACCACATTAAATATTATTATAAAAGAAAACCCCATAAATTCCGAGGAATTACTTATATAATAATACGATAATCGGACTCGAAGTTTCGCGCTTCGCTTTTCGTGTATTGACATTCGCTAAAGCTGGATTTTGTTTTCCTTTAAAGTAATACTAAAATTTATATTTAATTATTAGAATACGCTTATTTTATTCTAATTGTATGATTTATTATTAAATAATGATTTAGTTGTTGTTATTTTATTTGATGTTTCAAAGATGATATACTATCTTATGAGGGTTTTTTTTTTATTTGAAAAGAACGATTTTTCAAATAGTATTCTCCCATCATTCTTAATGAGGAGGTTTGACGGTAGTCTTTCTTGTTCATATTGTTCGTGTAAAAAAATTATATTATTTATATACTAAATTTGATTGAAGGTCTCAAGTAAGATAAAATTGATAAGAAAAATTATAAGACAAAAGATTGTATTATTTCTACCTACATTCATAAAATACACATCAATTTCTTCATTTTTATATTACTTTTAAGGAAAAAAAAATATTTTTGTCTTTAGATTTTATTTGATCCCTAAGTTCTAAAATATTACCTTTTTTTAGTTTTTTTTTTCCTTTCAGTTTCGAATTTGATTCAATTTAGTATCTTTTTAAAATCTTACAATTTAACTTTTGAAAATTGAGTTTTGTTCCAATTTGGTTTATAGGTTTTGAGAGGTACATTTTTAACCTCAATTTTTTACTAAATACTTCACATTTAGTATTTAATGTTAATATCTATTAATTATCTCAAAAGAATTAAAATAATTATAATGAATTAAGTTTTACTATTTTTTCATCACTACTAAAATTAATTTTAAAATTCCATTTCATATTTAAAAGAATTATTTTACAATTTCACCAAATATTCATTTTTAATATTTAAATGATAAAGAGTAAGAGATATATATATTTAAAGATTAGCGACATAAGAGATGTGTGTTTTCGAATCCCTCTATCCATATTGTAATAAAAAAAAGCTTCAAAACCATTAAACTCTAATTTGTTCTCGAAAATATCTAATTTAATTTGGTTGCTAACTATATTTATCATTCTTTTAGTATTTTACACTTTAAAATATTTTAATTTAATCTTCAAAATTCCATGCATGTTCATGTAGTCTTCAACGTCAAACTATTATACAAAAATTTCATTGTTCTCAAAAAACGCATTATTATATGAAAAAAATATAATTTCCAAAGAATTGTTACATGATCTTCGAAGACCTCAAGTTTCAAAACTTCAGTTTTCCACGTCAATCTAATTATTATTTGATTTTTTTATTTTTAATTTTGAAAATAAAGTTTGTAAACATTAGTTTTTTTAGGAAAAAATAAATTAACACTAAAGACTAAATTTAAGATTTATGAGAATACACTTGAACATTTAAAAATATGAAAATTAAGTTAATTATAAAAAATATCCTTAAATGTCAGTATTTTATTTAAAAAATACCAAGTTTCAAGAGTTTCAATAAAATATACCTTTACATTTTCTTGATGGACATGTTAGATCTTGTTAGCTATCAAATTGGATTTCATTCATGAAATAACATAGTATTATTTGAGTGACATGTTTACATATGTTAAAAAAAATAATTATTATTTGATGCATTTTGTTATTGGTAATTTTGGACTTGAGAATAGGAAGCTTAAGAGAGGAAGTCAAATTTGAGAGTAAAATTGGAAAAGTTTCATCATCCAAGCAAACTCGAGACATGCAGGAAATAGACCTAGTAAAGATGTCAAAGATGAGAGGATGAAGCAAGTATTGGGCTACTTGGACCAATTGGCCACCTTGGCCTATGCTGAGGCCAACTTGCCTCGTTCTTTAGAGCCTATTCTCAACTCAGTAGGCCCCTATCTGGTGCCCCATGTGACAAGATGCAACCTTTGAGAGTTCTATTCCTAAAAGAATAAAAGAAATTTAAATCTGACAATCCAACCTAACTCGAATTTTCAAAATTGTATTATGTTGGGTTGGACACCCCTCCCCCAAAAACAATCTATGTACACCCCTAGTTACCGATGTGCTCACATTGACAATAAATTAAACATATATTATATAATAAAATAATTGAAATTATTTAAAGGGAAACAATATTGCTTTCAAAATAAGAGGCAAGATTAGAGGAGCAAGACTTCAGGTTGGAGGATCGTATTATATAAATATAAATAATACTTTTCGATATTATATTTTTCTTATATTCAATATGAATCTTAAAAAAATACATTTTCTTTTTCGGTCAAATAACCATTTAAAAAATTTAAGGGTTGTCTTCAAATATAAGAAAATAAACCAAAATATTTACAAATATAACAAATTTCCATCATCTATCTGTCATAGACCACAATAGACTATTATATGCATCTATCATATTGTAGATAGACTAGTATATTTGGTTATTATTTATAAATATTTTCAATAGTTTTATCATTTAAAATAAATTTCCAAAATTTAACATAAAGATGGTATTAACCTTTATGTAATTTTGAATACTAAATTAGACCAAAAAAAAAAAAAAAAGCCAAATAAAAGCGTAAAACAAGTAATTAAAATTAGGATAAATATGTATAATAATCAAAATATAGTTTAAACAAGAAAAAGAGAAAAAAAAAATGTCAAATTTGGATGGTATTAATTATTGAGCAAACATGTCAAACTTTGGACAGTTTAAGTAAATAAAGTTGAGATCGAGAATGTTATAGTCAATGCGATATTTTTAAAGAAACTAATTTGGACAATAAAAACGATAATTTAAAGAAAGATAATTGAGTATGAGAATTGTTTTGTTAATTTGAATTTAATCTATCTTATAGAATGACTTGTTAATTGAACGTGAATTTCTGATAAAAATAGGTTTCTATAACTTTAATGTAATTTCTGACAAAAATATGTCTTATAACTTCTGCAAATCAATCAACTCTTCTTATATTATTTTAAAGTATGTTTATTGTCGAACTTAAATAAATACAGTGTTTTTTCTTTTATTTTTTACATTATATATTTTGTATAGGACCATCAATCATATATGGATAAGGCTAAAGTTTGTTTATATGATATAATTGTATGTGTAATTCAATTGTTGCTATCTAAACTACTTTAGATTTTTTTTTTTTTTTTTTGAAAAAAATGGGAGAAATTATTTTAGTTTTATAAAATCGAGAGAATAAATATACGTTAGATAGAAAAAAAAAATGTCTGCAAAAGATGAAGATTTTAAAATAACAAATAACTACAATTAAATAATAGCACTAATAAAACCAATAATTAGTTTACTTCTTGAAGTTTAAAGGGTGTTTAGAGTAAGGGTATGAGTTGCTATGAGTTTGGTTAAAAACTCAACTTAGTATCTGCGGGGCCCAATTTTATATGTCTCGATATTTTATATCCATGTCCACTCAGCTCTCACCACCATTAACGCCTTCGTTGCCACCTCTGGTGGCTTTATGCCATTGGCCAACTTCGGCGACTTGCATAGGTGGCAGCTACTTCCACCAACTCCGACGACTATTATTTTAAATTATTAGTTCATAGTATTTTATAGTTATTCCTTTATAGTAAAACACTTTTAGCATATAACAAGCCAAACAAACTTGTATGTAAAAATACTTTTGGGAAAGAATTGTCAAACAAGAGTGTTTTTTATTTTAAACAGTTTTTTTTTATCAAAAGTATTTAAATGAAAATGATTTTTTTAAAAACAATCTAAGTTAATCCAAATAGAAGCCTGTGTTATGGCAAAAAGATAAGTATGAATAGGAGTTTGGGAGACGGAAGAAAGTTATCGAACATGTCTATGAGATAGAGGATTTGGATGGACTTTTATGTCATTTTTTTTATGTGGGTGGACTTGGTGGCCTATATATATATAGTATCATATAATTGAGCCGAGGAATGTGATCATTCGTTACATATTCTTTGTGTCAACCATGTCAACTATTATTATAGTACAATGCATTTTTTTTAGCATATTCTACTAACAATATAATCTAAATTTGTTTTGTTTCAATGAATCCAATAAAATTTTGTTTAACTTAACTAAAAGCGTCACATAAATGATTTCTTAGAATTTAAAAAAAATGAAAAGCATGATCCAAAATAAAATACTAAACCCCATTTTCCAAAACTTCCAATAATACATGTGTACTTTAAAAAAAAAACAATAATAAAATGCAATACATAGATTTTTTTTTTTAAAGAAAAAGATATGTAGAATTATTGAATAAAAAAATTTTCAAACAAAAATAATAACCATAAAAATATATTATTTATGTCAGAAAAACTGCACCCAATACACACTACAAGAAAAATAGGCTCTCTCGATGCGTAAATCTGCCGTCGGAAGATAGGTCTCTCCTAACGACGTAAGGGATGCGTCGGGAGTTAGAAAGAACTCTCGACGACGTATACTATTCGTCGAGAGTGGGACATTACTCGTCACGAGTTATTTATTTTTCCCCAAATTTGAAACCCTAGGCGAGAGAGATCAGTTGTCGCCACCGTGTGTTTGTCGTCGAGAGAGAGAGAGGTGGTCTGTTGGTGCCGTTGAGAGAGAGAGGTAGTCACCGCTATTGGTGTCGTCCTTCGCTGGTTTGTCCAAGAGAGAGAGATGATTTGTTCATCCTTCGCTTGATTGTTCGCCGCCGTATATTCCTACATTTTCGTGAGTTCTCTCCTCTTAAATTTCTATGGTTTCTTGTAATTTTGATCGCCGTTATATTATTCCTTACTGGGAATTTGTTTGGTTTTGGTTAATTTTGCTGGTTTGGAGTTATGGTAGCGTTTAAATTCCTAAATATTTGTTATATTGTTATAAAAAATGTATTTTTCCTATTTTCAAATGAAATTTTAACTAATTCAACCATATTCAATTTTCTTAAATTTGAGGTAGTTTAATAATTGATTGAGTGGTTTATCCCAAGTCATCCAGTTAATAATTGTACTTTTTTTCCCTCAATGTAGGGTCATCAACTAACTTAAATGAAGGGTAGATTTAGTAGTAGATAAAAGAAAGAAGCTGGTTTGCAATGTCCAAGATTTTTTTCGAAGACTTCAATTAGCAATTAATTACATTACATTTATATTCAAATGACAAAATTGCCACCAAATTAATAAAGAAAATGGCATAAGTTGTAAAAAAAGATTTTTTTTCTCCATATTTTTCCTTTTTATATAAATTAGTTTTTTAACGCGTGCATTGCACGTGATATTTTCAATTATATTGTATATCATATTAAATTTAAATAGCATGAACGTAAAAGCGTACTTAAAAGGGAGATTTCGATTTGATTAAAGGCCTAGCCTAGGAAATTTATATTCCATTCATTTGCTTGGTTGCTCATCAAACTCTAAAGATAAATTTGCATGCTCAATTCTATTCTTGGCTCGTTTGTTTGACTTTGGAGTTTAAAACTAATGCTTATTGAACTAATCAATTTCTTAATTAGTCTAAATATTTAATTAGTCGATATCAATAGAGGCTTAATCAATTAAACACTACATTAAGCCAAGTTCATTAGCAACAATTCAAGTGCTGATGAATAATTTGATTTAGGTGACGATGATGAGTAATTATGTATCTACTCAATTCTCTTTCTATGTTTACACGTATTTCATAGCAACCCTCAGCAAGCATGTGCCAACTTGCCTAGCTGGCATAAGAATAGACCAGAAGATTGGTATTTTTTGTGTGACCACTTCGAGAGTGAAGCGTTTCAGGTTAGAATAATTTAGGGTGTGTTTCATTTACTATTATATATATATATATATTTAATCTTTTTTTATTCCCCGAATGTAGGACATTTCGAAGACGAACAGGAAAAATAGAGAGAAATTACCTTCAACCATGTAGGGGAATCGAAGTCATTCCTGTAAATTCAATCAGAGCTACAGGAAAAGGAAGGTTGAGAAATAGGACGTGTTGACCTATTTAGGGAAACACACTCTAAAGGTGACAAGTTCGTGAATCAAACAGCTAAAAATGCACATGTAACCAATTTTGTTTTATTTTCATCTTGCTTTTCATTTCTAAGTTTAGTCGCTCGTACTTATACATTTAATTAATTTTTCCAGAATTAAATGTTAGAATTACAATCCAACCCCACTTCAGAAGGTTCCTAATCACTAACAGGGGATGAAATCTTTGAGACTGTTTTGGGTAGATGACCCGAATATTCAAAAAGCCTAGGTTAGGGCCCTAAACCTAAGTCAAGAAGGGGTAACAACTAATCAAGTTTTTCATCTACTCAAGGAATGGATAGAGAGATGAGGGAACTGAAAGTTAATTTCGAACAGTCTTAATCGAGGATTAAGGAATTTGAAGACGTTAAAAAACAAATGAGAGAGGATCATGCAAGACAAATGGAAGAAATGAAAAAAAAATGATTGAAGACATGATACGATCACAGAGAGGAGGATCATCGAATTAGGTATGATTACTTCATTATTTAGTTATCTAATATGTTGCTATCATGCAGTTATGGTAGTAAAGTAGTTATGTATCTAGTAGCTTTATGATATTGTTGGCTATCCTGCATTATGGTAGCCAAACAACTGGATTTTGATGTGTTTTTTGTCGTTATTGTGTGTTTGTCTATTAGCGTCAAGAATGTTGGGGGGGGGGGGGGGGTGAGTCGAGTTTAGTTATACTCGTTTTGCTCGTTTTGTAATTGAACTTGGAGTTTTTATGTGTTTATGGATGTTATGAAATTTGAATATATTGTGGAAGGTGGGTTGAGTTTGGTTTAGATTGTTTTGGGGGGAAAATTTGAGTTTTTTGTGTGTTCCTTGATGTTTATAAATTTTGAATGTTGTGGGGGTGGGTAGAGTTCGGTTATAATCATTTTGGAGTTGAACTTATATGTTTTTGTGTGTTTTTGGATGTTTATGAGTGTTGGGAATGTCGTGAGGGGTGGATAGAGTTTGGTTATACTCGTTTTGCTCGTTTTTGTCGTTAAACTTGGAGTTTTTGTGTGTTTATGGATGTTTATGAAGTTTGAATATGTTGTGGGGGTGGGTCGATTTTGGTTTAGATTGCTTTGGGGGGAAAGTTTGAGTTTTTTGTGTGTTCGTTGATGTTTATGAAGTTTGAATGTTGTAGGGGTAGGTAGGGTTTGGTTATAATCGTTTTTTGGAGTTGAACTTTTAGGCTTTTGTATGTCTTTGGATTTTGAGCGTCAAGAATGTCGTGGAGGGTAGAGTTTGGTTATACTCGTTTTGCTCGTTTTACCTTTAAACTTGGAGCTTTTGTGTGTTTATGGATGTTTATGAAGTTTGAATATGTTGTGGAGGGTGAGTTCAGTTTTGTGATACTTGTTTTGGAGTTGAACTTGGAGGTTTTTTGTTTGTTTCTCAAAGTTTATGACATTTGGATGTTTTTGTTTTGTTGTAGGATGTTGTTCGGAGATGAGACTGGACAATTGTTGAAGATGTTGTGTTCCAGACGTTGTCTTCATGTCTTTCTTTTATGTATTTCTGAAGACATATTTCTTGACGTTGTTTTCATCTTATTTCTTTAATGTATTTCTAAATACATATTTCTTTTATAAACCATCTTGTAACTTTTCTCTATTTTAGGTAGTAAAGAATAGTATGGACTTCATTTGTTTGTTTTACTTCTTATGTGAATCTATTTGAGTTGGTTAATGATGTTTTAGAAGTTATTCAGATCAAATAAAAGAAATTAATAATTAAATAATTTTAAAAGTCAATATTCTACTGGTAAGTCGTCGGGAGTTACAAGAACTCCTGATGTAAGGAAGGGATCGTCGAGAGTTACAGGAACTCCCGACGCAAGGAAGGGACTGTTAGGAGGTCCTACAACTCCCGACTGGTGGAAGGGACCGTCGAGAGTTACATGAACTCCCAATGAAATAGAGGACAACTAAAGTTCCTATAACTCCCGACGAGTTGAAGGGACCATCAGGAGTTATAGGAACTCCCGATGACGTATATTACCCGTCGGGAGTTCCTATAACTCCAGACGCCTTATATTTGTCATCGGGCGTTATTGAACAATTCCCGACGGGCCTTTTTCGTTGTCCGGAGTTCCACTTCCAATGGATTTATCCCGACCAAACTCCTGATAATCAATACGTTGTTGGGAGAGGATCTTCTGACACGTTTGCCACCATTTCCCGACGATTTCAAACATCGGAAAAATGTGATTTCTTGTAGTGACATCTGACAAATGAAATCACTCAGTACCCCAAATACATACTTCCTAACTCAAATAAAATAATTTTGCATCTCAAACACAGACATATGAACTCCATAGACGTATGAATTTAATTCAACGTCCTAAATAGCCCATAAGATTTATGTTTAATTGGTATCTGAACTTCTAAAAATATTTAATAAATCTCTAAATTTTTAATTTTTCTCTACTAGATATTCAAAATTTTAAAAAATTGATTGTTCTGATGAATATAAATTTGTATTTTATGTTTGATGAAATCTATACTTTCAATTTTGAATCAAATAAAGTCAATTGATTAAAGGGACATTCTTATAAATAAGAAAATCCGTAAAATATTTAAATTTAAAATTTTAAAATTGATTTCAAATTTTAAAGATTAAATTGATAATCAGACTTTAAATAAATTAACCATGTAATAATAATGCTAATTAAGTATTATTTGAAAATGAAAACAAAATTGGCTTTGTTAATGTTAAAGTGAAACTCGAAAAATTAGGGCTCTTTTCTATACTTAAAAGAGTCTATTTGATAACTATTTGTTTATAAAAAAAAAAAAAATTCAAGCCTATAAAACAAATAGTTTCATTAAGTTTTCAAAAGCTATGCCAAAATTTGAAAATCAGAAAAAACTAATTTTTATATTTAAAATATGTGTAAATTATTGTAAAAAATTGAGAGAAAATATATTTAATTAAAAAAAAACGAATAATTATCAAACACTTCAAATATAACATTTTAAATATGTAAGAGACTCACTGGATATAAAATTCAAACTTAAGAATTTATTATGCACAAAAGTAACAAATATGGGCTTTGTTAAGTTTGTTTGTTTTTTTTTTTTTTTTTTGGTATAAAAAAATTGTGCTTCTTTAATTTATCAGGGCTTCTTTAAACTTGAATATTTCATCATCCCTAACTAAAAATTTGAACTTTAAAAAAAATCCTTAAAAAATTAAATAAATAATCTATTCTTAAAACTTTTCTTTACTTTTTTCTTAAAACACTTCTAAAACGTAGAATATAATTTGTGTTAGCGTTATTTTTATAAATTTTAAGAATATATTCACATAGGGTTTTTCTTGCATGAAATTTTTTATTATCATTATTATATCAGGGTTATTTAGTCTATTGTAACACGAATTTATTTTGAATGATTAAATTTAAAATATATTAAAAGAAAATGGAGTAAATAGTTGAATTAAAACTCAAATAGAGTGACAAATAATATTTTAACCTAAAAGATTTCAATAACTTTAGGAAGAAAAAATTATTCTTTGGAAAAGAAAAGTTCAAATTAAAAAGCACTCACCTTTGTATCTTTGCACTTCTACTTTCTAAAGTCATTTTCTTGTCATTCCCAAGGAAAGGAAAAGTTAAAATTAAAACTAAAAAAGAAAAAAAAAAGAAAGAAGAAAATAAAAGGTAATTTCTTTCGAAATGACATATTTTGTCTAGTAAAGGAAAAAAAAAGAAATAGGAAAAAAAAAAGATAGAAAAAAAGAAAAAAAGAAAAAAAGAAAAAAAAAAGAAAAAAAACGGAAAAAAAGGAAAAAAAAAAGGGGGGGAAAAAGATTCTTCCTCACTTAATAATAATAATAATTTACTATTTATAAAGATAATTATGATATCACTTTTCTAGCTTTCAACTGCCCTATAATTTGGTGTCCACAATCAATTCCCACGCAGCAATAATTATTTTTTTTTTAAAAAATAACTTTTTGATCTGAATTTTCAAGAATAATTGTGTTTAATCTCTAATATTTTAAATTAGTCATTTTAGTTCTTAAATTTTAAAGAATATATTCAAAATATCATTCATTTAAAACTAAACATAAAATTATGGGTGTTCATGGGTTGGGTTGAAAGACTTTTTTAAGACCCAACCCAATTATTCTAGTTGTAAATTTTTTTAATCCAAATAATCTTTATTACAAAATGAATCCAACCCAATCCAACCATGAAATATTTGGGTTGGGTTGATTCGGGTTAATTGAGTCATTTATTTAAAATTTTATTCTAAAAAGAAGCATAACATAAATATGTAAAAATTTAATTTAATTATTTTCATGTACTGAATTAAGATTAACAACTCAATTTCAATTTTGTATAGTGAAAATTTTCTTTATGAAGTACAAAGAAACTACTTTGTAAGAGTTATTGAATAATAAAATATTAAAAAAAATATTAGAACTAAATAAAATTAAAATCAATATATGTGTAAATAATTATGTTATAAGTAATAAAAGATATATTTTTTGAAGTTAATAATAAATTATGGTTTGGATTATATTAAATGAGCTCATAAACCAATCCAAAGGTTGAGTTGGACTGACCGTTTTTTTTTTTTTTTTTTTTTTTTTTTGTCATTGAATTTTTTGAACAGACATATATAAAATAAGTAAATAAATGAAAAATGTATAAATATGGGTCCACTCTCCTATTTGTCTCATCTCTCATTCTTTCTCATCCCCATCCATCTTCTCTTTCTCTGGTTCTCTCTCTTCTTTATGAGTTAATGGAGGAAATTAAAAATTAAAAACAACAAAAACTTAGAGCAATAACATCTCCTTTAATAACTCTAAATATGCTTTTGGAAAATAAAATTAAAGAAATCCCTAAATTTGAATAAGTGAACATGGCTAATAATACACGAAAGGAACTACCAGCGAAGCTCCTAAGAGACTGCAAATGACTTAGTGGAAAGTGAAAAATTTATAATTAATGGTCATAGTGATCAAAATGAAGAGAAATTACTAAAATAATGCATGTATGGAATGTATTCTAAACAACTCCAAATAGGTATGCTCCCCATGAACATCCAACTACATAAAATTTGCTTCCGAGCTTCAATTTATTCAAATGCTTCTATCTTTACCTAAAGAACCAGTGAAACCCAGAAAGGAGGACAGAGAATAAGAGAAGAGAAGGGAGGGGATGAGAGAGGGAGAGAAGATGAGAGAGGTGACAATATATTAATTTTTTTTTCCAAGTCATTTTGCCACGTCATTTTTTTTTGGTTTAATTTTAATTTATTTACTAGTTCGAGCGACGTTTTAAACCTATCAAACTTACGGACCAAAATCATCAATTTCAAATGTTAGGGACTAAATATATCCATTCTTGAAAACTCAAGATCAAAAGAGTTATTTTTTCATAAAAAATATTATTTTGGTCATTATATTTTGAGTTTATTTTTTCTAAATCTCTATATTTGCAATACATCTTAGATTTAATTACTACTATTTGTTTATCGAAAACTTCATATTTATTAACATTTGTCTTAAAGATTCTACAAACATATCCACATATTATAATTCATTTCAGGAAAATTATTATTATTATTATTTAGTCAATTTTGATAACAATTAATTTTGAGGAACTAAATTTAGAATTTATTAAAAATATAAGGACTAAAATTGGATATTTGAAAAGACATGAACTAAAGTTTAACAAATTTCAAAATATAAGGACCAAAATGATATTTCTTCTTCTTCTTTTTTTTTTACTATTTCTTCTCTCACAACTATGCCAACACTCCTACTAAAATCCTAAAACTACTCAAGTAATAGAACAATATTTACTGTGATTTTACACCTTAATATTAGAAAAAATTTTCATTAAAAAAAACGATAATAATATTAGGAAATTTTGAATTGGGTCAAAAAAAAGGGAAAAAAAGAGTGTATGACGAGAAAAATACGACTGTAAGATGTGTTTAGAGAAAATTGCACAGGTGACCTATTTTGGTGACTCAAAATAAAAAACGCCCCCATTTTTAAAAATATTGGTAATTGACATTCTTCAAACGTTGTGGATGGGTGAAGTTATAGATTTACTCTTCTTTCTTCCTCTTCTTCTCCGAGCGCTTTCTTTCTTTCTTTCTTTATTCTTCTTCTTCTCTGAGGATTTTTTTTTTCTTCTTCTTCCTCTTATTCTCAAGGGTTTGTGCGAGAGTTCTTTTTTTCATCTCTTCTTCTTCTAGTGCGAGAGTTCTTTTTTTTCATCTCTTTTTCTTCTTCTTCCTATTCTCCGGGAGTGACCAATAAGTGCCCAAACGCTGAAAGTGAGACTAACAGAGAACGAGAGAGAGTAGAACGATCTGTGAGAGAAGGAAAGGGAGAGAAAGAGAGCGAAGACCGAGAAACGGAAGAGTGAGAAATTCATTCCACGTGCGCGCAAGGATTTTCTTTTGGTAATTTCACCAATTTGACATCAGGAAAGGAAAAAAAAAAAAAAAACATCATTTTCAAAAAAGGGGAAAATTTTCATTTCTCTTTCTCCAATTTGGGTCATCCGTTCAAAAATTCTTCGTGTGTTGGCTGGTTTGGATTCAAATGTCAACTTGAGTGTAACATGATTAATGAATATGCATTTGACCAAAATGTGAGAGGTTCAAAATCCCACCTCAATATATTGAACTAAAAAAAACAAAATAGCATTAATGTAAATATAATAGGTATAATAAACAGGTTAATTGATTTAAAAATTGTAAAATGTTTGTTTATTAATTAATTTTTTAATTTTGTTTCTATAATTTTTCAAAAGTATCTATCGACATTGATTTTTATCGATATTTATGCAACATTGAGATCTCGATATTTTTGTCAATCAACATTTTAAATCTATGTTGGAACAAAACTATTTTAGGAAAAAAACAAATAAACAAATAAATAACTGGAGGAATACCCTTAATTTTCCTATGGGTCTATAAGGATGAATAAAGGAGAGGGAGGAGGGAGAGTAGGAGGAGAAAATAAAGACAAAGAAGGAAACAAGAATGCCATGTGTGATAAAAGCAATATAATCCATAGTTTCTATTCTTTCACCAATGACATTTAATATAAATCTCATTTATATTAAATTTAATAATATGAATCAAATTCATATAATTAATATTTCCTCACAAATAAATTTTATATTAAAATGTATCAAATACATTATAACAATTATATCACACACACACACACACACACATATATATAATTAGATTAAATTAAGTATATCACATATAATTAATTCCCTAAATTAATTTGAACAATTCAAATTAATCAAAAAATTGATTCTCATTAATTCACGTTAAGAGGGGACCTCATGGACCTGTAGGTTGAAGCTCCAATAGTACGTGAATAATCAATTAAACTCCTTTAATTAAATTATTGGGCACTCCACTAAAGACCGACAACTGCACTCTTCACACTACAAATATATTTTTGTGTCTATTGCATATAACCAATTAACAGTACAATGGCCCTTCACAAATTGCTCATAAGTACAACTACATCAAAAATATCGTTTTGCCCATGTAGTACATCTAACTAGTACTATTGATCCCTTTAATGAACAATAAATCATAGTCCAACTATGACGAAAACCCTCTCGGCCTAGGTGAGGGTGTGGCGTCGAAGGAACTCGTATGAGAAGAACCTTGAGCGGAAGCGGATCGATCAAATTCCATAAATTATTGAATACAAAGTTTACAGTAAATATACAAATAGATACACATTTAAAATTAAATTACAACATGATTTTGAAGAAAAGGTTTCAAGAAACATTACCTTTGTAGAACCTTTTTTTCATGAATCTCCATCGAACAAAATCACCAACTTCTTGAAGACCTTCTTCAAGACAACCTCGAACAAAACCCGAACACCACAATGGAAACCTTGGTATTCTCAGGGTGAGAACCCAGGAGTGGTGGGCTCTGACTATTTTGGTTAAGAGGGAAATGTTTAAATGGAGGTGGAAGAAGATTGAGAAAACTTTCACAAAACTCAAAAGACCACTGAACACTTCCGTCTCTTTCTCAATCAATCGTTCAACAACAACAATCGTAGAAGAAGAAAAACTATTTTTCTTTTATTTTACTTGCCATAAAAACATAACCACCCCACTAATATGGGTGGAGAGTTGATGGGGAAAGGAGTTGTAACTTCCTTCCTTGTTATTCAAATAATAATAATATAATATAAATAAATATGATAACTAACTTATCATATTATATTTATATTAAATTATATGTTATATCAAATATAACATATAACCTATAATTTTAATATTGTATCACATATAATATAAACTATAGTTTCTTTTCTCTATTATATGACATTTAATATAAATCATATTTATATTAAATTTAACAACTATGAATCACATTCATAGAAAATATATTTGAATCTCATCCAAATATTTATTTCCGCCCATTATACTATAATGTATTAAATACATTATTACAATTATATCATATATAATTGAAATAAATATAATTAAATTCCTCTATTAATTTGAACAATTCAAATTAATCCAAAAACTGATTCTTAGCTAAATCCTATTGAGCTACCAAGGGGACCTCATGGACCTGTAGCTTGAAGCTCCAATGGTACTTGAATAATTAATTAAACTCTTTAATTACATTATTCATCATCCTTTAACTGTCGAGCACTCCACTAAAGACCGACAACTGCACTCTTCACACTACAGATACATTTCGGTGTCTATTGGATATAATCAATCAACAGTACGATAACCCTTCACAAATTGCTTGTAAGTACAACTAGGCCAAATTACTATTTTGTCTCTATAGTTACATCTAACTCCTTAAGTACCACTGATTCCTGTAATGAACAATAGATCATAGTCCTACAATGATTAAACCCCTCTCGGGCCAAGAGAAGGTGTGGCGCCACATTGTTCAGGACCCAGAATCAATCCTTATGTAGATGTGTTCCTAGCTCCCTAATCAGACGAATCCCCAAAATGGTAGGCTTGTTGAGTCGGCGATCTGGCTACTCTCACCCAAACAAATCAAAGGACCGCACTCATAGGTAGAAGTTCACAACTCACTCAGGATTCAGGTCTTGTTACTATGGTCATCCTGGTGAAATGTAATTCTTTATTATGAAGACATTATATAATGAGATTAAACATTTCGTGGTCCGATCTTATACAAAATCCTTTGTATAGAATATCCCCGCTCTCATGTCTAATACATGAATGATCAGGATCAGGTCATTTGTAACACTTTACAATAATTGTAATACCTACAATGCGGATCATACTCGTAGTGTCACTAGGATAAGGTACCTAACCTTATCCATCTACTACAGACAATTTAAGTTATCACTTAGACATGATCCACCCGTATGTCTCCATATACATGTTTAAGTTACAAAGATGACCTTAGATGTTCGTTTATTGGTTTGTGGTTAATGCAACTAATATATAACATATTTTATAGACAATGAATAAAATATCAAATATTTTATTAAAAACAAAATGAGTTTCTTCATACAATGTTTACAAACTATAGAACCCTACGAGATTTAGAAAATCAACTCCAACAATCTTCCACTTGACCTAAAGCTAGTGAGGTGTACAATATAATGAAAATACAAAGTACACAAATAATAAAGCATAACATGCGCCCAGTACAATATCTCCCACTTGCCCTAGTCTAGACGTGGCCTATCCCATAGATTCATGCATTGCAGGTGACCCTCAAACATTGTAGCCGTAAGGGACTTTGTAAACAGATCAAGAACGTTGTACTCCGAAGCTATCTACGTAACAATCACGCCCCCTCGATGCAATATCTCTCAGATGAGATGATACTTCCGCTCTATATGCTTGTCGCGCTTATGACTTCTAGGCTCTCGGGAATTAGCCACAAGACCACTATTATCACAATAAAGTATGATAGGCTTTGACATATTTGGAACAACTTTCAGATCAGTTAAGAACTTCCTGAGCCAAACGACTTCCTTAGCAGCTTCACAAGCTGCTACATACTTAGCCTCCATGGTGGAGTCAACGATGCATCCCTACTTGGTGCTTCACCATACTACTACCCCTCCGTTAAGAGTGAACACTGATCCTGATGTAAATTTCTCAGAATCCTTATGAGTTTGAAAATCAGAGTTTGTGTATCCCGTAAGGATCAAATCCTTAGAATCATACACAAGCATGTAGTCCCTCGTTCTCAATAGATACTTAAGAATGTTCTTAATGACTGTCTAGTGATCTAGTTCTAGATTAGATTGATATCTACTGAGTATCCCTACCGCATAGCAGATGTCAAGTCTAGTACATAACATTGTATACACCAAGTTGCCTAAGACAGATGCATAGTGGATCCGTCTCATCTCTTCAACCTCTTGAGGTGTCTTGGGACACTGTTCCTTAGACAATGTTACTCTGTGCTTGAAAGGCAATAAACCCCTCTTTGAGTTCTACATTGAATATTTGACAAGCATCTTGTCAATATACGACGCCTAAGACAGTGCTAGTATTTTGTTCTTTCGATCTCGAAAGATCTGAATACCCAGAACAAACTAAGCCTTTCCCAAATCTTTCATTTGGAATCAGGTCGCTAGCCAGTTCTTAACTGTAGTCAGTAAACCTACATCATTCCCAATGAATACGATATCATCTACATACAATACTAGAAAAACTACTGAACTGTTGATGATTTTCTTGTATACACAAGACTCGTCAACTTTTGATCAAAGCCATAAGATTTGATCGCAGTATCGAACCTTATAGTCCAAGATCGAGATACTTGTTTCAGTCCATAAATGGACCGATTAAGCTTGCAAACCTTTTACTCTTGACATTGGATTATGAATCCCTGGGGTTGTACCATATAAATGATCTCGATATTTTTGTCAATCAACATTTTAAATCTCTGTTGGAACAAAACTAATTTAGGAAAAACACAAATAAATAAATAAATAACCAGAGGAATACCCTTAATTTTCATATGGGTCTATAACGATGAAGAAAGGAGAGGGAAGAGGGAGAGTAGGTGGAGAAAATAAAGAGAAAGAAGAAAACAAGAATGCCACATATGATAAAAGCAATATAAATTTACTAAATATTGCCATGTCATTTAAAAATCACATACTCATCAATACCATGTTATTTTGTTCGTTAGTCAATTAACAGTTAACTTAACTTAACATAAGTTAAAGTGAACATAACTCAATTGATATATATAGATGTATTAGCATACAAGAGATTGTGGTTCGAATCCCCCATCTCTATTTAATCAAAAAAAAAAAAAAAAAAAATTTAGTAACTATTTAAATCCATTTTCATCGGAAGTATGTTTTGAACTTCAATAATCATATAAACATCAACACCAAACTTTAGGATCAAAAGTGTACTTTGCCCATTTAAATATGTAAATAAATGACCAATAAACTATTTTACTGTATAAAATGGTCAAAAGATAAATTGAGTGTGTAATTGATGACCAAAATGTATATGGATGATGTTTTAATAGATGATTAAGGACAAGTGCAAACATACAATGTCACAAAGTAATAAACTTGGAGTATTCCAAGTATCGTTTTTCAGAAACTAGTGAACAGTTCAATTTGTTTTAAGACATAATTTTCAAGACAAATGGGTAATTACAAAATAAGTAAATTTAGGATTTCGTTGCTAATATTAAAGGTCAACTGTAAATATAAATAAGAATTATAGATCAAGTTTCAAACTTTGTCTTAGGATATGCGACCACATCACAATCCAATGAATTGAGAACAACTCTTATTAGTCTTTTTTCGCTAGTTCTTTCAAGAGACTAAAGAATTAGTATCATATCTTTATAACTACTTGAATCTCAGGTGAATTCATGCAATCTCTTAATCCTATGGTGTGCTTTATGTCTAAGATTGCGTGATAAGTTTAATATTCTTTTGTGAGTTTCCTTTATATCTTAACCTTCTTAGTATTAAGACTTCACTAGCATGCTAACTCAAAGGGTCAATTCAATCTAGAAAGATATCAATAATTGAACAAAAGAAATAGAAAATGAAGATGCAAAGTGATGCATTTACATTGACTTAAGCCATATTATCCTTGATGTATCCACATTGTTGAATCCTTTTGAAAAATTAGCCCATGAGTAAATGATAATGAATAAAATGTCATTGAATTGAATTGCATGGATTACAATAAATCAAAAAATGACTAGAATTAAAGAAGGAACCAAAGGAAATAATCAAGTTGGAAAAAAAAGGAAATAAAATCTTTGAATCAAACCTACAAACTCGGGTGCTCTCTAGGATGGATTCAACATTTCTCAAAGGTAAATCACACTCTACAACACGTCCTCACAGGTAGGAGTAACCTAAAGGAGCCTACTATTAAAAAGAACTTTCGTTCTTGAGGAGATTAAAGGTTATTTCGTGGGTTTTTCTTCCAAAGCATGTATTCAATCATTCCTTGAAGATTCCTCAGCCTTTTTATAGATTCAAAGTAGTTGGGTGAAGACCAAAATCCTTGTTCCCAATAGCCTTATTTGAAATCAGAATCAAGAAACAACTGGAGACCCAAAAACCAACGGCAGGTGAAGCCTCGTGAAGTCTGTGCAGACTTGGTTCAGGGAACGATAAGTGGCATCATGCATCTGGGCATTTTCCTGCAAAACACAAAAAGCCTCAAATAGACTCACAAATGCGATAAATTGTCAGAAATTACCTTCAATTTTTTTTCTTCTTTAAGAATTGGCACCATTTTTTACAATTTGTTAAAATATCTTTCTCTGTCCTTCCTAGTCGAGGTCGACCCTAAGATTCAAATTAAATTTTCACTTCTTCTCATCACACATCCAAACTATCAATTGTTTGACTTTCTCCGTGGAATCTCACCTACGATGAAGACCAAGATTCTAGGTAATCTTTTCCAAATCTTAAGACATGGTCCAAGACAACCAATGTAAAAGAATAAAATCAAAACTGAAAATTTTCTAAATCCACCAATTTACTAAATTTAAAATCATGATATAACATCCTAATTTCAGGAAAATTTAAGTTAATTATCTAAAATTAGTGAGTTTAAATTTCCTTTTCATTTGGAAAATTGGGATTAAATTAAAATAATTGAAAATTTTTTATTAGTTAAATTGAATTTAATTGATTAGATATTCGAACTGATTATCTTGAAAATATTGAATTTTGCTTCCTTTGATTTTGGATTTTAGGGCCAACTTAATTTTTTTAAAAAAAGAGATAATTAATTTCATGTAGTTTTGAATTGATTTAAATATTTGGAAGGATTTAATTTGTATCAAATTAATGAATCTTATGCCTTTAATTTTGGTTTTTGAAGCCTAAATTAAGATAATTTGAAAAGTTAATTGATTTATAAATTTAATAGAATCTTTGGAGATTTTAGAGTTATTGTGATAAAATATTTTATTTATATTTTCAAATTTTGAAAAAAATAAAGGAATTGAGATTTTTTTTTTTCGAAATAAAATGAGAGTGAAAAGAGGCCAAAAATTGGGAGAAAGCAATTCGATTTTTCAGCGATAGCTTCCACAAAATTGTCGATTTCTGGAGTTTGAACCGTTGAATCGTGCTCAAATTTGGTCAGTCTGTTCAAGACATATAGAATATCATTTTGAACGGTTGGATCGTTGTTTGAAGCTTTGGTTTGTTCGTAATCTCTGCTAAATAAAATCTGTAAAACTAGAAATTCCCCTTCTCTCTCACTCTCGCAAACCCTCCTCATGCAAGACCCTCACTACCAGCCGCTAACCTAAACAATTATGTCGTCCGAAAGCAACACCCACTGTCTATCTATGGTAGCCATGAGCCGACACGCCATCAACCGCCATTGTCCGATCTTTGCCGAAATCTTGAGAAAAACCTTGGATTCAAGATTTGGAAGTTTTGAGGCATTGACCATCAAGTTAGAGACCATTTTTCGTTTTGCAGAAAATTGATCCAAGATTGGAGTACTTCAGAGTGCGCAACGTGCTGTCCAACGGATTCAAGTTCGTTCGGCAAGTAGTTTGTATTTTGAAGGTTCTAAGTCGTCATCCTTTAATTTTTAAAATATGCTAAGAGGAGATTTTGGAGTCGAAATCCTGCGAGTGTCTGTTGATCAAGTTTCGTTTGGGGGACTCAATTCAGGACTTATTTGGTTGGAGATCATTAGCTTGGATTAATATCTGAATATGACTTTGGAGTAAGTAATCTTACTACTGGAACTTCCCACGGGCCAGGTACTGGATGTATGCTAGCATGATGGATGAATGTTATGGTAGAATGACAACATGATGAACTGATAGTTTAGTATAACCGATGTATGTTCTTGCTTGAGGATCTGAAAGATGTATCTGTGCACATAGATACTTGAATGCTAGCATGAGATGATATTTGATTTCATGAGGTTGTATGTGATCTGTGGATACTGAGGCATGTGTGTATGTTATAGAGCCATGATGTTGAGGCATATATGTATGTCATAGAACCATATTGTGATAATTATGGTGTCAAACTTATGATTGTGATTTTACTGATTAATTAGAATGCCTACCAGTTTTTGTTTCCTTCGGTATTCACCAGTTTGTGTTTCCTTCGAGATTCACCAGATATTGTGTTTCCTTTGGGATTCACCAGTTTGTGTTTTCTTCGGGATTCACCAGTTTGTGTTTCCTTCGGGATTCACCAGTTTGTGTTTCCTTCGGGATTCACCAGTTATTGTGTCTTCTTCAGGATTCACTAGTTTGTGTTTCCTTCAGGATTCACTAAATATTGTGTTTCCTTCGAGATTTACTAGTTTGTGTTTCCTTCGGGATTCACCAGACATTGTGTCTCCTTCGGAATTCACCAGTTTGTGTTTCTTTCGGGATTCACCAGTTATTGTGTTTCCTTCGAGATTCACCAGTTATTGTGTTTCCTTCGAGATTCACCAGTTATTGTGTTTCCTTCGGGATTCACCAAAGGTAGTGGGCATATTTAGCTACAATAGGATAGAACTCGGTTTTTCATGTATGTATGTGTCCCATGAGGACTAGGACAATTTATATGTTCCACCAGTGGTAGGCATCTAGAGAACATAGATGCCTAACCTGACCCCAGTAGTGGGGTTACTTACTGAGTATTTTATACTCATTCTTTCTCATGTTGTTGTTTCAGGTAAAGGTAGAGATGCACCGGCGACGGACAAGCGGAATTCGTGATCGAGCCATTGGGACTAGTTTTATGCTTCTGCTCATGAGATTTAGATTTCTTTTCATGTTTTTCTTAACTTTCAGTTTTGATGTTTAAAACTTACTATTAAGAATCGTTTTCAGACTTATTTATTATCACTTATGATTTATGGGTACCCTACTGTTGTTTTTAATGTTTGAATTTAATGAAAGTCTTTTGAACTTACCTTATTTAATTAGCATTTATTTCACCATAACAGAGTGTCGTTTTAAGTTCCATGAATGCATATATTTAGTAACGGCCTAACTTAAGTCCTAGGGGGTCGGGTCATTACACATAAAGACATAATTCCCTATATTTCTGTGTCCATTAAAGACCGACAGCCGCACTCTTCACACTACAAATATATTTCTGTGTCCATTAGATATAACCAATCAACAGTACGATGACCTTTCACAAATTACTCGTAAGTACAACTAGGCCAAATGACTGTTTTGCCCCTATAGTTACATCTAACTCCTTAAGTACCACCGATCATTTTAATGAACAATAGATCATAGTCCTATAATGATTAAACCCCTCTCGGGCTAGGGGAGGGTGTGGTGCCACATTATTCAGGACCTGGAATCAGCCCTTGTGTAGATGTGTTCCTAGTTCCCTAGTCAGACAAATCCCCAAAATGGTAAACTTGTGAGTCGGCGATCTGACTACTCTCACTCATACAAATCAAAGGACTGCACTCATAGGCAGAAGTTCACAACTCACCCAGGATTCAGGTCATGTTACTATGGTCATCCTGGTGAAATATAAGTCTCTATTATGAACGACGTTATATAATGAGACTAAACATTTTGTGGTCCGATCTTATACAAACTCCTTTGTATAGAATATCCTCGCTCGCATATCTAATACATGAATGATCAGGATCAGATCATTTGTAGTACTTTACAATAATTGTAATACCTACAATATGGGTCATACTCGTAGTATCATCAGGATAAGGTGCCCAACCTTATCCATCTACTATAGACAATTTAAGTTATCACTTAAACATGATCCACCCGTATGTCTCCACATACATGTTTAAGTTACAAAGATAACCTTGGATGTTAGTTTATTGGTTTGTGGTTAATACAACTAAAATATCACATATTTTATAGACAATGAATACAATATCAAATATTTTATTAAAAACAAAATGAGTTTGTTCATACAATGTTTACAAACTATAGAACCCTACGAGATTTAGGAAATCAACTCCAACAATTTTCCACTTGACCTAAAGCTAATGAGGTGTACAATATAATGAAAATACAAAGTACACAAATAATAAACTAGGGCATAACACGCGCCCAATACAATATCTCATACTTGCCCTAGTCCAGACGTGGCCTGTCCCATAGACCCATGCTTTGCAGGTGACCCTCAAACATTGTAGCCGTAAAGGACTTTGTAAACGAATCAGCAGCGTTGTACTCCGAAGTTATCTGCATGACAATCACGTCCCCCTCGATGCAATATCTCTCGGATGAGATGATACTTTCGCTCTATATGCTTGTCACGCTTATGACTTCTAAGCTCTCGGGAATTAGCCACAGGACCACTATTATCACAATAAAGAGTGATGAGTTTTGACATATTTGAAACAACTTTCAGATCAATCAAGAATTTCCTGAGCCAAACGATTTTCTTAGCAGCTTCACAAGTCACTACATACTTAGCCTCCATGGTGAAGTCAGTGATGCACCCCTGCTTGGTGGTTTGTTAAACTATTGTCTCTCTGTTAAGAGCGAATACTGATCCTGATGTGGATTTCCTAGAATCCTTATCAATCTAAAAATCAGAGTCCGTGTATCCCGTAAGGATCAAATCCTTAGAACCATACACAAGCATGTAGTCCCTCGTTCTCCATAGATACTTAAGAATGTTCTTAACGGCTGTCTAGTGATCTAATTCTAGATTAGATTGATATCTACTGAGTTTCCCCACCGCATAGCAGATATCAGGTCTAGTACATAACATCGAATACACCAAGCTGCCTAAGACAGATGCATAGTGGATCCGGCTCATCTCTTCAACCTCTTGAGGTGTTTTAAGACATTGTTCCTTAGACAATGTTACTCCGTGCCTGAAAGGCAATAAGCCCCTCTTGGAGTTTTACATCGAATATTTGACAAGCATCTTATCAATATACGACGCCTGAGATAGTTCTAGCATTTTGTTCTTTTGATCTCGAAAGATTTGAATACCTAGAACAAACTGAGCCTCTCCCAAATATTTCATTTGGAATTGGGTCGCTAGCCAGTTCTTAACTGTAGTCAGTAAACCTACATCATTCCTAATGAGTAGGATATCATCTACATACAATACTAGAAAAACTACTTAATTGTTGATGATTTTCTTGTATACACAAGACTTATCAACGTTTTGATCAAAGCCATAAGATTGGATTGCAGTATAAAATCTTATGTTCTAAGATCGAGATGCTTGTTTCAGTCCATAAATGGATCGATTAAACTTGCAAACTTTTTGCTCTTGACCTTGGATTATGAATCCCTCTGGTTGTACCATATAAATGGTCTCCTCAAGATTGTCATTAAGAAAAGTAGTCTTGACATCCATTTGCCGAATCTCATAGTCATAATATGAGGCAATGGATAGGAGGATCCGGATAGACTTTAGCATGGCAACAGGCGAGTAAGTCTCCTCATAATCGACTCTCTCTACCTGGGTATAAGCTTTTGCCACCAGTCTAGCCTTGAAGGTTTGCACCTTCCCATCAGCACCCCGTTTCCTCTTGTAGATCCATTTACAACATATACGTTTAACCTCATCAGGTTGATCTACAAGGCCCTATACTAAATTGAAGTACACAGACTCCATTTTGAGATCATGACTTTGATCCATTCATCTCTGTCAATATCTTCCATTGTCTTCTTGTAAGACAATTGATTCTTAACTTCGCCATCAGTTATCATAACTAGGATTTCAGTTAAACCCATATAGCGAATAGGTAGGTTCGCAACCCTTCCACTACGTCAAGGTTCCCTCAACACCTCAACACTTGAGGTGGATTTGACTTACTAGATGAACCTACTTCAACAACTCTTGTTGAGGTACAAGGTTCTTCAACAACTTTTGTTGTTCAGTAGTTTGGTTGGAAATCTCATTCAACACAATCTTACTTATGGGCTCGTTCTCCCTTATGTGGTATTCCTCAAGAAAATTAGCATTTGTCGTTACAAATACTTTGTTCTCTTTAGGATCAAAAGGAATAAACACCTCTCATTCCTTTAGGGTAGCCTACAAATAAACATAACCTTCAACGTGGTTCCAATTTCTTAGAATTAGCCTCGAGTACATGTACTGGGCAACCCTTGATTTTGAAATGACTTAAACTAGCTTTACGGCCATTCCATAACTCCAAAGGTGTTCTGGCAATACTTTTGGAGGGAACGCAGTTCAGGATGTATGCTGCAGTTTAGGATGTATGTTGCAGTTTCCACTACATAACCCTAAAACAAGTCAGGTAAGGAAGCGTAACTCAATCAAACCATGTCCCACAAGGTTCGATTTCTCCTCTCTGATGCACCATTTTACTAAGATCTACTAGGTGTTTAGAGTTGGGATACTATTCCATGTTCTATCATATAGTTTTGGAAAGTTAAATCCATAAACTCTTCACCTCAATCAGATCGAAATATTTTAATCGTTCTATTTAATGCATTTTCAACTTCAGCCTTAAATTTTTTGAACTTTTCAAAAGATTCAGATTTATGTTAAACGTACCCATATCTTGAATAATCATCGGTAAAAGTGATGAAATATTCATAACCTCCCTTAGCTTTTAGCATTGGAGCTTCAGTACTAAGTTCTTTGACCCTATGACCTTTTCAAGTAAAAGGTACTAAGTTCTTTGACCCTATGACCTTTTCAAGTAAAAGGTCAATTGAGATTGATGTGTCCTAGTATTAGTTGTCAAAGTTGAGCATTTTCCTTAGAAGAAATTCTAAGCCTTTTAGTTGAGTTACAACCGTTTTAAACTCTTTATGTTATGGAGGGCATTTGTTACTAACGGCCTTAGCACATACAATTATTTTCCAAAACAGTTTTGCAGAACAAACATCAATACCATTCTTTGTAATAAACACTTTATTAAAAGAAAAGTTAATTTGACAAGATTGTTCTAACAAGCCCTTTACAAAACTAAGTTCATTTCAAAACTAAGAACTACAAATACATCTTTTAATACAAGAAAGACCTCCCATTGAGATGACATGCTCGGTTCCAACCCGCATCGTCATCTCACTAATTCCCTAAAATGAAGAACAACCATTTTCCTTTGTCAACCCTGACGGGTTGTCTTCCCTTCTTCCATTTTTTGGTGCTTTTTGGTATGGAAGAAGAAGTACAAACTTAGTTTCAAAAGTCGAATCTTTATTGGGAGATGAAGCAACATTTGACTAAAACAACCTTATCCATTTATCCATTTCTGGGGATGTGTTGTCAGACGTCCCACTCTCAATTACTATAAATACCCTCTCCATACCTTGTTATTGATCTTCACTTTTAGGAAGAAACGTGGTTAAAATAAAGTATCATATACCCGACGCGGCTTCGATGGAGATAGAGGAAGGCACGACACTAGTGGATCTAGGCTAAGACGCATGGACGGCGGGCTCGAAGGTTCCGCATGGATGGTAGCTGCGCCTGGAGTCGGCGGCGCTGACGGAGGCTTCTGACGGAAACGAATGGCTGGAGATCCAGTGTGGGGCGCGAGTGGCGGCTGGCTTGAGCAGCGGCCGAAACCTCAATCGACTAGGGTTTTGCAAAAGAAAAAAGTGACCAAGGGGGGTCTGATACAGCGCACGCAGGAGAGAATAAAGAAATTTTCTTCTTTTTCTTTTTTTTTTTTTCTTTTTAATTCTCACTTAACCTTACCCTTAACTAATATAAATATATTTATAACAACTTCAACCCTTTCGTTTTCCTTCTCCAATTCCAAATTCCCAAATCTTTTAAATTAAACTCCCAAATTCTTTTGGGAAAATAGATTTAAATCAATTACCCTATTCAATTGATATAATTTAATTTTCGTCTTCCAAATTATAAACAAGAATCTAAATCTCCCAATTTTAATTCAATTTTTAAAATTAAATTAAAATTGAAAAAAATCCTAAATTCTCCTTAAATTAAATTAAAATTTCAAAACTCTTTATCGAACAAATTTTAGAATTGAATTATCTCTACACAATATTTCAGTTTAACCTCCAAATCTATAATAACCCTCAAATACTACAATATACTTGGATTTAAATTACATAAAATTTTGGGATGTCACGTTATTATATTAAAAAAATAAAAATAAACAAATACTTGAGACGGGGTGGGGGTCCCCTCCTCATTCCCAATCGGGGAACTAATTAAATCCTTGGTTTTACCCCCATACCCAATCAAATCGAAGATTCCCCATCCCGTTTGGGTTAGGGATTCGTGGGGAATTTCGCTATCCCTAGTCATGAAAAATTGGGAGAAATGATTTCAACGAGTTCTTCAAAAGGGTGTTAGTTGTGAAAGATGAAAACATTTTAGGGTTATTTTTTACAATTTTCCTACAAATGACCTACTTCATTCGAAAAATATCTTAAACTCACTTAAAAACGACTCAAGGACATGTATTGGACTATTCCTTAGTGACCTACTTCAAAAGGGTGCTAACCAAATAAATGATTATTTGTATAAGGATTTTGAGTATAAAGATTCAATTTACCTATAAAAAGTGATCTAATCTTTAGAATGTGGGAATACATCTAAGTAGTTATTCTCTCGAACATAATCCCATGTGAAAGTAGGATTACCGACATAAACTCAATGTTCTATTCAAGCCTATAAATTTACTTTTAAATAATCATGATAAATAACTATTGAAACGAAATTTCTCATATAAACTTTGAGAAGTATTTGGGTTGAGTTAAATTAGGTTAGGTTATGAAAAATGCTGAGCTTAATAATCCTACCTCAATCCAATCCATAGGCCATCATTTGTAATGGATCAAAACCCAATCTTTTTCCATTTTCAGCCCTTTAAATCTCTCAATTAACAGAAAAATCACGATCCGACCCTCCATTTTCCCTGCAGCTTCAAACACCGGCACCGGCACCGCCGTCAGACCATGCTCGGAAAATTCCTCCGCCCGATCCTCTCAGCTTCCCGCAGACGCCATCCCTTTTCATCACCATTTCAATCACTTCTCAACCCCATTCTTCCATCCCATCTCCACCGCCGTTTTCTTTGCTCGCCACCATCATCCACCGTTATCCCTTCTCAAAACTCCGACAATCTCAATCTCCCAATCCCAAAAATTCGAAGCCAAACTCCTCTTGAGAAGCAATTTGAAACATGGGTCCAGAAGCTCAAGCCTGGATTCTCCCCTTCCGACGTCAACGAGGCTCTGCAAGCCCAATCCGACCCCGATCTCGCCCTCGACCTTTTCCGGTGGACGGCGCAACAACGTGGCTACAAACACAACGATTTAACCTATCTAACAATCATTAAGATCCTAATTTCCCGCCGGAGATACCACCTCGCTGAAACCCTAGTCGAAGAGGTACTTGCTGGTGCTTGTGAAATGAGTGTGCCGCTGTACAATTCTGTGATTAGGTTTTGCTGTAGTCGGAAATTTCTGTTTAATCGAGCTTTTGATGTGTACAAGAAAATGTGGAAATCTGATGACTGTAAACCTACCCTTGAAACTTATGCAATGCTGTTCAATTCACTGCTTAGGAGATTCAATAAGTTGAATGTTTGTTATGTGTATTTACATTCGGTTCGGTCGTTAACGAAGCAAATGAAATCCTCTGGTGTGATTCCTGATACTTTTGTGTTGAATATGATCATTAAAGCTTATTCTAAGTGTCTTGAAGTTGATGAAGCGATTCGGGTTTTTCGGGAAATGGGGTTGTATGGTTGCGAACCAAATGCGTATACTTATGGCTACATTGCAAAAGGGTTGTGTGAGAAAGGAAGAGTTGGACAAGGGTTGGAATTTTACAAGGAAATGAGAGTTAAACGACTGCTTCCTAGCAGCAGTACTTATATGATTTTGATTTGTAGTCTAGCAATGGAACGCAGATTTGAGGAAGCTATTGAGATTTGTTTTGACATGTTGAGTAATTCCATGGCACCGGATTTGCTTACTTACCGAACTCTGTTAGAAGGATTATGTCGGGAAGGACGGGATAGCGAAGCATTCGATTTGCTTGATGAATTGAGGAAGAGGGATAAACTGATGAATCAGAAGACATTCAAGATTCTTTTAAATGGACTACACATTGTTGGTAGAGATTAGTTTATGAGGATTTTTCTCAGCCTATTCCATTGAATTTATTTGTTTTGCCGGACTAGATTTATGGATATAGCTCGCTCCTATGCTGGTTAACCATTTAGGATTAGATCTTGAGTTTACTGATCTTGCTCCTATGCTGGTCTTCTGAATGATGGAATGAATTTTGTTACTGAACCTTGAAGATTTTAGGATCTATTAGGTTGTTTAGAAGCGCAATGTTGAAGAGAATGACTTCATTATTCTAGCTCAAGCGTTGATTCAACCGGTTATTGATACTCGTAGAACTCTTAACCTCTGGTAGCTGGAGGTTTTGTATAATGGAAGGTTTACCCTGCACTTGTAAGGATCTATGGAGGATTAGATCTTGAGCAAGTCTTCTAAATGCTGGAATATTGTTTTATGACTGAACCTTGAGGATTTCAGGATCTATTAGCTTGTTTAGAAGCGAAATGTTGAAGAAAGTGACTCCACTATTCTAGCTCAAATGGACTAAGCGTTAACTTGACCAGTTATCGATGCTCGTAGAACTCTTAAGCTCTGGTAGCTGGAGGTTTTGTAATGGAAGGTTCACCCTATAGTTGTTAGAGGATCTATTAAGGATTAGGTCTTGAGTAAGTCTTCTAAATGCTGGAATGTACTTTCTGACTGAACCTTGAAGATTTCAGGATCTATTAGCTTTTGTTTATATGCGAAATGCATGGATAGTTACTTCTTTGGTCAAGCTCAAACGGACTACGCATTGAGTTTACTGGTTATGGATGCTCGTAGAACTCTCAAGCCCTTGTAGGTGGACGTTACATAATGGAAGGCTCACCCTGCACATCTATTAATGGTTCATACATTGGCTTCTGCAACTCTTGGACGGTTGGATTATATGTGCTTTCTTCTAAACTAAAGAAAGCGAATTCGAACAGAACCGAGCTGAAAGCTAGTGCCATTTCTTTTGCTAACAATTCAAACTGAAATCAGTTCACATTCGGAATCCGAAACGAGCCATTTGGGAAGTGTTATAGAGACATCAATGTTGATTCTCTGCTCTTGTTATTTCAATATTGGATTTGATGTATGGTGGTGCATCCACAACAAAATTCTCTCCTTGCATCTTTGGTGTTTGCAACATCTTTAGAATAAGAAAGAACGGGGAATTACGTCGAACTAGAGCCTTATAATTCCAGCACCAGCACGGTTTGGGACAGCGGAAGATGGGGTTCTTCAAGAAAAGATTGGCTGAACAAGGGGGTAGTCGCAGAGTCACCATTTTTGCTCATCTTCAAGGAAGAAGACCGCCATTGTTGTTGACTGGTTCACTCACTGGAGAATTCAAGTGGGTTGGTAATGGTAGGCTTCTTACTTTTGGAATTTGGCATCTTGTTTGTTCTTTATTTATTATTTTTTTTTCCATCCTATTTTTTCCTCTAAATGGTAATTGAGCCCTTAAATTTGTTCGTGATTTTTGTCTGTTTGCCACGTTAGTTCTTGTATTCTAAATTTTATTGCTTTCTTTTAATTTCTAAATTATTTTCTATTTATTTTTTTTTTTATAGTAATGGAAGGTTTTTTTCTAACAATTTTAATCATTGTTTTGCTATAGGAGATTTATTGACAACTTAAGGGTCGTTTGGTGTACCAATTAAAGTTGGAGTGGATTATTATAGTCTTACTCTATGTTTGTAATACCAAATATAATATATAATATTGTGTACGACTATTTATAATCTATAATTAAGTAAATATTATTTCAAAATTCTCTTTGCTACAAAATTTACTATTTTACACTCATCCACTCTTTTCTTTCTTTACTACAGACTATTTTCTACTCAAACAAAAATAGTAAGGGTGTACATGAGTTGGGTTGGGTTGGGGATATTTTTTGGACTAACTCGAAAATTCGAGTTGGTTGAATGGGTAACCCAAAGGACCGAAATAAAGTCTCCAACTCAACCCTTAAAATTCGGATTGGGTTGGATTGTCGGATTATAACTTATTTTTTCTTTTTAATTAAAAAATATAAATTTATATACTACACATGATTAATAACTAAAATCTCATAAAATTCAAACACTAAATACCAAATATCTATGATTTTATTGCAAACCTTAGACAAATACAAATATTATAGCAATTTTAAAAGAAAAGCGTGTAGTTTAATTGGCACAGTGTTCATACTATTAATCTCATGGTTTGATGTTCAATCCCCCACCCCACACTTTAATTACAATACCTTAAAAAATATATATATATATATATACTACAAAATTCGGATTGGGTTGAGTCAATTCAAATTCTTTTTAGTCAACCAACTACATAACCCAACCAAGCTCAACTTAAACCAACCCAAGAACAAAACTAATCCAACTCAATCCTTACATTTTGAGTTGGGTAGTTTAGGTTGTTCGGGTTGTTTAGTTATATGAACACCCCTACCCCAACATTAACTTTTATAACTTAATGATTTTATCATAATAATTAACTCAACGTCCCAAATGTCCCCTTGGGGATTGTTTGGTTTAAGATTTTATAAATGTCTGGGAATAAGGGAAGTCTGAGAATATGATGTTTAGTTGTGTATATGAATGCTATCATGATGTTCGTATTTAATTTATGAAATTAAGTATGAAAATCCTATATAATTATAATAGATTAATAAATTATACAATAAACCGTTGTTGAATTTATCGATAAAGAAATAATTAATTATGAATCAATAATAATTTTAATTATAACTATTTGAAAATTGAGCAATTTATAATTAAAATAAACCAATTAATATATTTAATGAATGTCATACTAATTAAATTTAATATTTAATCATTTTTATAATTAATTAAGTCAACATTAGTAATTTTAGTAAAAAAAAAATTAGATAAAAATATGATATATTAATAAAGAATACTAGAAAAAGTTTTAAAATATGACATGCTAATAATGAATGAAATAATAAAAATTAATCACAATAAATAGTTAATTGATTAAATAATCAATAATGATTATAAATAATCAATAACGATTATATGTTCCTAATGAATTAAAATTAAACTCAATAAATAATTATTTGATTATTAATAAAAATGATAGAGTAATAAATTATTATCATTGAAAAACAAATTTTTGTACTAACTAAATTTAAATAATCCAAGTTTACTAATTAAATATTTTTAATATATTGTTGGCTAATAAATTAATAATTTAGGCAAAAAAGAAATTACATTTATCTAATAAAATTTTTATTATAAAAATGAGCTAAGTAAATATTATAATAGATTATTATTAATTTATCAAAATCAATATTTATATTATTTTTCGTGAAATTAATATTAATTAATTAAATATATTTAAAGTGGAATTATATATAAAATGAAACAAATGGAGTGTAGAAAACAGAAACCTACCGTTTTGGAAGGAAATAGAAAACCCTTAAAATGTAGATGCCTGAAAGTAGTTTATTTCACGAATGGTTAAAAATTATGAAACAAACATAAGAATTGGATGACTGTGCAAATTCTCATGTAGACAATTGTCCAACCAAACGGTCATTTGGTTAAAATGACCAATTTTTTTCACACAAATATTTACAATAACTCTACCTCCTGATGACCAATTTCGACGTTCGACGAACAATTATAGTTATCACTTTTGGTGGCCAGCTGACGCCTTATTTCGACTACGACCACCTCCATGCGATGCGACTAGTTCTGATAACTACTTCTAGCGGCCAATTTCAACGATTACCTTTGGTGACCATCTATGTGACCAACTCCAATGACCACCTCTGGGGACCAACACCAGCGATCAGTTTGTGTGACCAACTCCAGTGAAGATTAGCGATGACACTTACCATATATGACAATTATCAAAGACTACCTTTAGTGATCAGTTTCGATGATCACTTCCAACGACCTCCTATACAACAAACTTTAATTGCTATAGCGAGACCACCTCCAACCCTTAATTTCGGCGATGACTAGCTTTGATAACTATTTTCTGTTGATCACCTCTTTTGACCTGTCCATAGTGTTTAATTGTACTTTTAGGAAAAATGGTAAAAACCATCCCTTAACTCTGAGGCTGGTTAGAATCATATTCATGAACTTTCAATTTGATCAATTATTCCCTCTTCGTTTAGTAACGATTGCAATCGGTTCCTCTTATTAAATTAATTTTTATTTGCGGGGATTTGTGATTTCTTCCTCTTTTCTTTTGTTATCTATCCTCCCTCTTCATCATGTCCCTCCCTCCCTCCTACAGCCGTAAAATGAGCCAAATGCAAGCAAATCCTCATCATATTGGAACGCAACCATGTCTTCTTCACTCAAGCTCACCGGCGCTTCAATTCCCTTTCCATCTCTTGTATCCATCAGCAAGAAAAAAGAAACTAGAAAACATGGAAATCCCCACCCAAAATCCGCTTCACAAAATTGAAATCTGCTCCACCTACTACACAACCAGAAATTCTTCCCCCCATTATACGGACCATCTGGATCATTCTGACTATACTCTGCAGCTCTAACTCCGCCGCAATTGCCGGCCCTTCGTCACGAAGCCGACACAATTCCCGATCGAGTTTTCGGGCAAATTGGGTTCTAATCTTTTTGGTAGATTTACAGCTTGGCCTACCACAAACGCCATCAGGAAGCAGATATAGCGGATTCCCATAACAGACCAGCTACAGCTTCGGCCCCTGTTGGTTGCTTAACTATTGTACTACCACCCTTAGCCTTGAGGGTTGTGTTTTAGGATGACAATGAGAGAGATGAAAATGAAGGATCCACAGGAGAAGGGAGAAACCACAAATATTCACCCATCGATGAAATTGAAAGTTCATCCATGTCATTATAACCAACTCTATAGGTGGTGGTTTTTGTAATTTTTCCTACTATTTAATAGTAAATTGACATTAGTACGATGATTTTGATAATAGTAAATTAAACAAACTTGTGTATAAAATATTTATGAGACTAAGTTGTGTAATATATTGAAACATATGGACTAAATGAAAACATAATCTAAAATCCTGTGAACAAAAACGTATCTTCCCTCCCCCGTTGGCATTTTGGTTTTTCTTAAAAAAACGAAAAATGAATGAAATTAAATAAATCTACAACTAGGAGACACAAATACTTCTAATTCTGTCGAGAATCTGTATTAGGTATGGATAATACATGACAGATGTATGTTTGATACGTGATTTAAAGTATTTTATTTTTAAATTTTTTTTCAAATGCACATATCGGCTTCAAGCACGTGTATCTCCTTTCAGATATATGAAGGCGTTACACTATGTCATTTTTTTTTTTCAAATTTAAGCCCAACCACTCAAGAAACCCAACCCACAACTTATTTTATTTAAAAGTCTACGTAAACCTAGTAATCCAAAACAAAGTAGATTAAAAATAAAATAATAAAAATAGAAAAACCTAAAAGAAAAAAAACCTAAAGGTAATCAAATCTTCATTATTATCTTCTTTCTCACTATCTAAATCATGATTCAAACCTCGTCTTTCCTCATCCTCAATTTCATTCTTCAATCTTCATCTTCTTCACTATTATCTACCCTAGTCGCTCAACCATAATGTGACAATGTTGTATTTCTTTTTTTCTTTTTTAGTTTTCACTCTCTTATTAAATCTACTTTAATCTAACTTAAAAGAAGTATTATACAATTAATTAAGCATTACCATAAAAATTATATATATAAAAAATAATATATCTTCAATATATTCGTATCTTAAATTTTTTAAGAATTAACATATAAAAAAATTGGACGTTAAAATTTGTTTATTAACGGTAGAAAATGACCATTAATACAGGATGTAGAGAGATTTTTATTTACTCTATAGAAGAGAAAAAATAAATTCCATTACAAACAAAAATTTTATTAAAAAGCAATCCATTTGAATAATTATGTAACTAATGACAAATTTTAGGGCCAAAATTTTATGGATTTGCAAGTTTTAGAGCCCGATTTTAAGGATTATAGTGTCCTAAATATTTTTGTCACAGATATATGTTTTAATCAATTGAGTTAGGCAAAAATTAAGAAATAAATTTGATAAATTTATGTAACGATATATGATATTCAAAGGTACCATTACTTGTATAATAAAAAATAATAGACTCTCCACTAAACAAAGACTTATAACTCAAATTATTTTAGTCTACACTCAAAATATAACTATTATAGTTTAAAATAAAATAGTCTATTATAACGACATGCTATCATAACCAATTTAACACCTCAAACAACCTCTAAATTTTATAAAATAACCATTTGGTCCTTCTAATCTTATTATTATTTTTTTTTTTGGATATATCTATATCTTTAATTGATATGACTTGAAATTACGGCTCATAGTAACAAACTAAATAAAACAATATTTTTCCGACAAATTCAAACATAGCTCAATCAACCCGACGTACAATTATCATTTTAAAATTCATAATTTGATTGCTCACTTAATTATAAATTTAGAATTTTAATTGTTACACCTCTCAAAAGTTTAGTAACATAATAGATATATTCTTCTAAATGTTTAAATCAGAAGCCAGTTGGGAAAGAAACTCATCAATATTCCGATCGGAACTTCCGCCGCGATCCACCGCTTGTCTTGCCAACGTTCCCCATATAGCGGCGTTTCTCCGAATCTCCTTTCCTTCGTCGTCATCCATGATCTTCAAGATACAATCTGCAATCGTCGTCCCCCGCACTATTCCAGTACGGTCGGGCAGAGCCCTAATTCCGGTCCTCCAAACATCCATTACAAACTTGGCATTGGTGGTTTGATCCGTCCACTGCGGCATAGCCACCATGGGAACACCAATGGTTAGAGCCTCGAGCGTCGAATTCCAACCGGAATGCGTCACAAAACAACCGATCGATTCGTGAGATAAAACTTCCAATTGAAGGCACCAAGGAACTACTAGCCCTTTATCCGCCGTCGCCTCTGCAAATTTCGGTGGAAGCTTTGCAACCTCTGAAGCCCGTACCTGTCCAATCCTACCATTAACTTCACCCCTAATTTTCTTCACATACACTTGTTTTTAATCTTTTCAAAATCAATTCATAAATCATACTATATTAAATTAATTTTAAATGGTTGTAGATATGTGTCAGAATAATTTTAATGGTTTTAAGAATGTACACTCAATTTAACCGAGTCTTTGAACCAAACTCATAACTTTTAACCTTTATATATAATATTTTTTATTTATATCTTTACATTTTGGACAATTATGTTATTGATTCACAAATTTCGATCCATTATAAATTGTCACGCCACTAATTTATAAATTTGAGATCAATTATAATTTACATGTATCCTCAAATTAAATTTCATTTAAATTTGGCCTAGTCCATTTTAGTATACCCGAGCTAACTTGGCTTTAAGTCCAAATGTCATATGGCATAATTCAACCGGACTGGCTGACATTGATCGATGAATTAATACTTAGACAAGTGGCATCATTTGATTTACCAAAATAAAATCTATTAAAAAAGATTGGATTAAGCTTAAACCCAAAAGTTGGTCTCAAAGTCAACCAAACCCAAGTCACAACCCGTATAGGGTCTCCCAACACTTAGAGAAGACCACCATTTGTTAGAGGCATTCAATATTTAAACATCCATTGAGTCGTCACCATTCACTCAAAGGAATAAAAAACTAGATCAGTCTTCGATTAACGTCTAGGAAAATCTAGAAAACTAGAAGATTTAATAATTAGAAGATTTAAAGATCAGAAGACTTCAATAAATTGATATAATATATTACACATACGTCTTCTTGGAGAGGAAGAGATGAAAGGTAAAAGTTGCCCCATTAGACGTACCGATTTGTTCACACAAGATTTCAATAAAATTCAAATCGTGGAAATAAAGTTGATTTTATTGATTTATTTGGATCATCCTTCAGTTTTTTAATCGATTTAGAATAATCTTTGGCGTGTTCTTGAGATCGAGGCAATTGAATCTTCAACTTGCAGATTTTGAAGAGATCAATGTATTGAAGTCTTTTAATCTTTGAACCTTATGAACATTGATCCTAAAATTCTCTAGCTTATGTTAGACTATAGTTGAAGACTCTAGCTTTTGATTCCTTAAGTTAATGGTGATTATTCAATGGATGTCTAAATATTAGAGGACTCAGATGAAGTGTGGTCTTCTCTATTTAAGGAGTTTTTGGAGATCTTGTATAAGCTTAAGCTTGATTGACTTTGAGTGCAATTTTTAGACTTTAAGCTTAATCAAATCTTTTTAATAGGTTTTATTTGGGAGGATTTTTAAAACCAGAAAAAATAAGGGAAACTATTTATACAAAATAACAAACTTTTAATGTTTTTTGATAGAGGGTGATAGAAGCTAATAGAAGTCTATCAGTGATAGAGATCTATCACTGATAGACAATAATAGAATTAGTGTCTATCAAGTTTTTTTTTTTTTTTTTGCTATTTTTTAAAAATAGTTTGACATTTTTTTTATATGTGAAAATTTCCTCTTATTTAAATTTGACCCAATCTATTTTAGTAAGTCCAAATTAACTTAACTTTGAGTCAATCGTTCCATGTACATAATTTGACTGACACTGGTCCCGGATCAATGCTTAGACAACCGACATCATTGATTTGTCAATTTTCATGCATTTTAATACAATTTATCATAGTTAAATTTATAAATAGTCTTCAATTTATAAATTATTAATTTAAATTAATGAGGTCACAATTTGTGACAGATTGAAACTTTTCATTTTACCTTAAACTTTTGGTATTTTGTTTTTCTATTTATATCATTATTCTTGCTTTTTCAAAAGTTCATACAAGTATGACAAAACTAATAATATAGAAGACAAGACGACAATTACCAACATGACCCTAACCCAAATAAATAATGCATTATATTTTTGCCTAACAAGTTTGAATTTCTACCTCACATGTCATTGAAAATCTCAAAAAAACAAAAAATCCTGCCATTTTTGTGATCTAAATTTTGTCATCTAGACATAATATTTGATCTACATCTTATACGATATCTATTAAACATAAAACAAAATGTTTATAAACTTATAAAAAACCTATCATATGCAAAATTAAATATTTAGGAACAAACATGCACTTTAACCTTTTTTTTAATTATTATTTTTTTACACTAAGTTTTTTTTTTTTAATTATAATGATATGACTGGATAAATTTGCATAAGGTTAATGTAATACTTACCACCCACAAGAAGGAAGAATTGGTTTGTGCCAAAGCCCAAGCCAATTCCTCCATCTGCTCAACGCTCAAAGCTGAAAAACTCCCAAACGCCACGAAAACCACTGACCCTTTCCGATGGCCGTCGAGCCATTTTCGGCAAACCTCGCCGTCGGGTTTGAAGAAGTTGAACCCGTACTCCCAATCGTCGTCTATTTGCCTGTCGGCGTACATCGACGGTATGTTCGGTCCGACTGTCTTCATCCTCCATTTCTTCTCCATCCATTCCAACACCTAAACAACAACCCCAAAACCAAAGAAATAGATTGAGCTAACTCAAGGAAGGCCTCCTAATTCATCTCAAATGAAAATTTAAAGAAAATATACATGTTTTACAATTTGGACATTTTGTTTAAAGGTTTTTTTTTTTTTTTTTTTACCTTTAAAAATTATCCTCCAAATATATTTTTTTAAAATTTAAATACTGCTTTAATCCTTGTACTTTTTATTTTTGTTCATTTTGATCTTTATACTTTTTAAAATATTCATTTTGGTTTTTGTACTTTCAATTTTGATTTATTTTTAAGCCCTGGGCTTTCAAAGAGTTTGATCATTTAAAAATGAACTAAAAATGAAAATAAAGGAACCCAAATGACCACTTTTTGAAAGTACAAGGACCAAAATGAACCAATGTTAAAAGTATAAAAACAAAAATGAATCAAAACCATAAGTACAAGACCAAACTAGTATTTAACCTTTTTTACCATGATAAGAAATTCGACCCTCTAATGATAAAAATGGAACCCTCAAACTAAAACAATTGTTAAAATTTCTACAGTATAGTTTGAGAATCCAATTTTAACACTTAGGCTACATTTGCCAAATTCGTAATAAAAATTATTGTAATCGTAATGAGATTTTATTGATAGATCAATCGAAATTGGCCACAATCACAAATGTGATGGAATTACTTTTGATAATGTTTACTCAATATGTCACATTTATCGTTAAGGACAAATGATTACTATAATAGTAACAATAACGGTAATAATAAATATGTCATATTCATACTACTGATATTGTAACAATAACAATAACAGTAACCATATCAATTCATGGGTCCCAAATAAATTTAAAACGTAATTGAATGATCACCCTCTACACCTCAATTAGATGGTATTATTAAATTACAAATACATCAATTTTTATAATTAAAAATTTGAGAATATAATTACAACTACCATAATTCTTTAGAGTGTTTTTCGTAATTTCCCCTTTATTTTATAATTGAAAAGATATGGATATAATTTTTAATAGAAAATAACATACTTAAATTTTAACATTTATGTAAAAGATGCTACTACCTTAAATTTTCATAAACGTTTTAATACCCTAATAGAAATTATTTAAATTTTCTAACAGAAATTAGGATATAAAATAGTGCATTAGTGATGCAGGAGGAAAATTGGAATCACCAACATCATTTTAATAATCGTCATAGAGTTTTAAGTTTCAATTTTTGTTTGAAATTTTAAAACATTTATCCTCGATTTTTGATGAAAATTGAGGGGTAATACTGTAATTTAAAAAATATGGAATCATTTTTTAAAAATAAAAGATAATGTAAGTTAGGCACAAACCTGTTTTTCTTGTTCGTAGAAACTATTGCACATTAACCAATCGGCTTCCTCAATGTTCCGAAACTGATTAACCACAACATCCCAAAACCCCGGACAAGATTTCACATCTTTCACAAAGGATGGCAAATCCGCCGCCGTCAGCGGTGGTATTCCGCCGATCTTAATCTCTTCCTCCGCCGCCAACGGCAGCTTAATTTCTCCTCTATAAACGTGGAAATAAATGTTGTTCACGGCGCAGGCCTGTGTGAAATACACCGCCGTCTTCACCCCCCACTCCTTCCCCACCTCCAAAACCCACGGCATAAATCCGTCGTATAACACGGCGTCGACGCGGCGGCCATCGTCGTCCAGTCGCCGGAGCAGATCCCGGAGAGTTTGCGAGCCGACGCGCTCAAGGCGTTCGTGGTAGTCAGGGATAGAGACGGCGGAGAGAAATCCGCCGGCGTCATGGTCGTCGGAGATGGTCTCGACGGGGAAGGGCGGAGGGCGGTCGGCGGCGGGGCTGTTTTTGAGAAGGAATTTGGTGATGACGAAGGTCACCGCGGCGCCTTTGTGGTGGAGGCGTTTGGAGAATTGTAAAAGGGGATTTATGTGGCCTTGAGCTGGGTATGTTACCACCAGGATATGAACTCTTTTACCATTATTGACCGTTTTCCCCTCCCCGTCCGCCATGGAAATGGTCCCCAAGCTTTTTTTCGTTTCCTGCTCTCCCTTTCAGACACTCGGTTTATTTATAGGATAAAATGAAATATCTTTATGGCCAAATAAACAGAAATTTCTAGACACACTTTTTTTTTTTTTTTGGGTAAACACAATTGCGTAGAAAAAGAAAAGTTTGTATGAACGTTTCCTAGATACAGATATATTTCCACTGAGGTTCATTATCCTGAACATAGTTCGACCAAAACTCCCCACCACATCTTATATCGTTTCAGCACTCCAAACAAAACAAAACTCCACTAAACATAATTATTAAATAATAAAATATCATTAATATAATTATAATATAACTAATAGACATGTTAATTTGTTTAAAAATCATAAAAAAATTTATCTACTAATTTAAATTAGTTTTTTGAATTTTGTAAAAGTTTTCCAAAACATGTCTTCAAAATCAAAATTTTATTGATAACTCTACCAAAATCTTCGTAAAATTAAGACCTCAATATTTCCGTCGACATTGACATTTTATACATGATGTAAAATATGTAACTTGTGAAGTTCAATAAATATTCATTTTGTTTTTAAAAATTAAGCTTATGGACATTACTTCCACCTCCAAATTTCTTTATTTGTTATCTATTTCTTATCCATAGTTTAAAAAATCAAGTCAAATTTTGATAACTAAAAAATTTAACTTCAAAAAAGTTTTTTTTTTTAATTTTTTTTAAATTAGTTAAGAATTCAGTTATTGTATTTAAGAAAGATATAAATCATGTTAAGAAATGTGGATAAAATAGACAATTTTTCGAAAGGAAACGAGCTTAAATAATTAACTTTTGAAAATTAGAATTTGAAGTTCCGTAGGACACTTGATGACTATAGAAGTTGAAAGGTCAATTTTATAGCATGATAAATAAGACAAACAAACTTGCAAAATTATTTTTGTGATTTTTAAAAATACTCTTTAAAACGTCTCTAATAATCTTAAAATCAATTTGATGACATCAAAACTCTATTTAAAAGTACAATATTAAATATTAAATTAATTTTAAATAAATAAAATCTCATTTTTAAAATAGAATTTGAGTTTAAAATCACTTCCAAATATATATTTAAGATATACTTTTATTTTATACTTTGTTTTAAAGAAAAAGTATGTTTTTAATCCTACAGTTTTTAATAATAAGTACATATGGTACCTAAATTTTTAAATAGGTATCTTTGATCTCTTAACTTTTAAAAAATAAGTTTAAATGCTCACTTGCCATCATTTAGATGGAGTTTTATTTTGAAAAAAAAGGGATTTTTTTATTACCTGCTGAAAAGTTATTTTAAACTAATAATAATAATAATAATAATAATTAAAAATTCTATTCTCACCCTTCTCCCTTCCCTTGTACTTCTTCTCTTCTAAGAAGATAAATAATAGACATGTTCACTTCTTTAATACTATTCATTACAAATTTTCAATCAATGTTCATATAGTTATAATTTGAAAGAGGTAGTTCAAGATTCCATGAAAATTATTACAAGAAAGAGATAGTTTAAGATTCTATTAGGAAATATACTTTTAGGTCCCTTTTCTTATCCACGGAGCAAAATTAATGGTAACACTAATAAATTGATTATATCTTAGGGGATTTTTTAAATATAAAAAATAATTAAAAATATTTACATTTTATAACAAAAAGTTCCAAAAGTATAAAGTATTTTTGGAACTTTTTGTTATAAAATGTATTTTTTTTTCATTTTTTTATTTATAAGAATTTCTCTATATCTTAATTGGATATACATATTTAGGGGAAGTTTGGGGCAAAAAATTGATTATTATAGTTCTAGATTATTACAATTGGATTATCATAATTTGTGTTTAAGGTGTAGATTATTTTAGTTTTGATTAGTATGTACATGAGGATTATAATAATATGATTATTTTAGTTTGAGAAAGAAATAGTAAATACTGTAATAAAAAATAAAAAATTGATGAAGGTAAAATAGTAAATAATGTAACAAATCGAAGTTTTGAAATAATATTGATGGTAATAAATTGAGAAATATAAAATAATATTTATTGTAGCAAGAAGACAGCGTTATTATAATCTTTTAACTGTTTGTCTCAAACACGAGCAATGGCCGTCAGAATCGCCAAATTGACCGAAACAGGCGGCGGTTCGACGTCGGCTCGACTTCACGTGAGGCGTGTGAGTGTTGCTGCAGTGCTGAGATGAGACACGTGGTGGTACATGATGGTGCATGATCATGCTGTACGCCGCATGGAACTAAAAGTCTCAGCCTCTCACTCAACAATATCAAAATCAATTTTATTTTATTTTATTTTTTTTTTTGGAAAAAACACCAATTTCAAATTCTGAATTGTATTCTATTTTCGATTTTCCAATTCTAATATCGTAATCTATGATATTATTACTATTCTAAATCTAATATCCTATATTATATCTCATCTTCGTTAAATTTTATCCAATCTAAGATTTTTCTTAGAATTTCAAATAATAATATAAAATAAAATATGTGAATCTAATTTTATCTATTTCTATTCTTAAATTATTTGTTAAAAAAAAAATGATAAATTAAATGAATTCCTATTCCTAAATCAGTTTGATTAAGATTTCAATTACAATTACAAAACGCAAAATTCTACAATTAACATTTGCAATTTTACATTACCATGAATCTCAACTTCAATTTCAAATAGCACTCCTTGTGTGAGGAGTCAACTAAGGGTTACATTATCATTTTACTACGAAGGTTTTAAATTATTTTGGGAATTTTTAAAAATAGAAAAATCAGAAAAATTATTTACACAAAATAACAAAATTTAGAGACTTATAGAAGTCTATAAATGTCTATTACCTATCACTGATAGACGTTGATAGAAGTCTATCGGTATCTATCAGTATTTTTTTGTTATATTTATATATAGTTTGACATTTTTTTTATCTATGAAAAATTTCCAATTATTAATCTATTATCATAGATTGGATTTATAATATCTTAGGAGGCTCAATGAGTTAGTTATTATAATCCTTGATTATTATAGTTGGGTTATAATAATTTGTGTTTGGGGTTAAGATTATTTTAATTTAGGTTATAATAGTATGTATTTGAGGTGTAAACTATTTTAGTTTGGGAAGGAAACAGTAAACACTGCAACAAAAAATAAAAAAATGATGAATGCAAAATAGTCAAAACTGTAGCAAATGAGGATTTTGAAAAGTGTTGACTGTAGCTAATTGAGATTTTGAAATAGTATTTAGTGTAGCAAGAGGTGATTATTATAGTCTTAGAATAGTTTTTGCCCTAGACGTTCCCTCACAATATATTTGAAATATATTTTCAAGTGTTTAATTTAAAGAAAAAACAAGTCATTTAAAAAAAAAATAGAGTATTTGATAAGTATATATTTAAAATAGTTTTTGAAGTGTATTTTGATCCATTTTTATAAAAATAAATAAATAAATAAAAATGAGTTTTTTCTTAAATAAATCTAAACAGGGTCTTAATATCACACTACAAAGTACAATTTTGCATTATCTACTCCAATCTCCATAATCCCAATCTGTGGCTTGTAGCGCATGTGCAATTGTGCAAGTTTCTATACAAACAATTTTGTATTTTTGTGCACGTGCCATGTGCAATGGTATTATTGTATTATGGTATTATCAAAGATCAATATCAAATTCCAAACCGCATAAAACAATCATATAATTCATTTATTATTGACTTTTTTTTTTTAAAAAAATCAAATATCATATTCATAGCATTTATTAAAAAAAGGATTTTCTAAATAATTGTCTTTGTCTATTGTTTTAGATATTACCAAATTATGTCAAAGTGAATAGAGAATGAAAGTGAAATTGATTTAGAAAATGATAGAACCCATATAAAATATTATGAGAAATTTGACCTCTTAGAATGGTGAAAGGTGAGCTACTCTTCCAGATTTAAGGTTCTTAGTAGGATTGCATGAGATGTTTTGGCAATACCAATGATACCATGTAAAGGATGATTGATCATTTTCGATCCACATTGACTCTATCCATAGTTGAGGCACTTATATATGTACAAAATTGGTTTTGTTCTAATGCTATATAAATGTCGATGTCCAATCATATTTGGAGGAAGTTTCTCTCACGGAAAAAGGTTTGAAATTGAGATTACAAGTTAACTTTTGCATTAGTCTCTTTAATTATTATTAATATTATTACTATTATCGTTATTGTATTGTTATATTGCAGATTTCAAATCATGCTCCGAGCCTAAAGGGAGTCAAGAAGCTCATAAATGAAAACTAAGGAATGAAATTAAACTTGATGTTGAATTTGGTGTCCTAAATCTCATATATCTTGTAGTTTGTAAAAACAAACTGTATATTTAATAAAATAAGATGTATTTTATTAACATTCAGATTGCATTAATTCAATCTAATAAACTAAGATCCAAGGTTATGTGATATCACTTTGAATAGTATATGGTAGACATACAAGTGGTTCATGTTCAAGTTATAACCTAAAAAGTCTGCAGTAAATGGATAATATTGCGTGCCTTTGATAACGTGTAGAAATACAGGTTATTTGTGCCTCTTTCTTAGAACATGCGATAACGAGAAGGAAGAAAATGAGCCAATCATGAGTGAATTTATATGTAAAAATCAAAGTTGCATTAAGGTACTTAAAACACACCCGCTGACTACATTACATGGGCAAAGTATGCCAAAGCTTGTATTTTGTAGGAAAATTCAGGAACATCGCATGTGTTGATCTTTTAAGGAGTATGCAGAGGACGTATGCCTAGGCATTTCTGAAGTTGTATTAGTTGAGACTGTGAAAATTTCCTGACCATTGACCATGATGCAACGCTAACATTCTTATCTACCTTGACAAATGATAACAACCAATCAGAGTGGGGATCTCAACACAAAGTAGAGCAAGGCCCTATAAATAGAGCCTCAGTGCTAGAAGAAAAAGAGAGCCAAAAAGCCGAGAGTTGTAACGAATATTCCACTTTCACTCTCCACCTCATTTCATCATTTAAGGAGAAAGATTTCGAGAGGCCTCCACCACTTCATCCACTACATCAAAACTAGCAGTCTTTACCATTATCTATTGCTATCAAGAGATTGATATCAACCATGAATTTCTATTTTTAATGTGTTGTAGTATTTGCTTAACTAAGACATTAGACAACTTGTATTCAAATTCTTCTATTAACTTAATATCATCATCATGTTCATCTCTATCTTATTTTATATTTGTTCATTTGTTATTACCTTCCCCATGCATCACTAAACTCCATAGGGCAAGGGGGAAAGTCACTCTTACGATTTAAATCAAGTTTCAAGGTTTTATCATGATTGCTTAACATACTTTGAAGTTACACTTGTCTGTGAAAGCAAAGTCAAGTAACATAACCATCGTCTCGAGGGAGAAATGGTAATAGAACCTATAAAGTGAAACAAGAAGTATTTCTAGAGGTAGAAACAACCTTGTGTTCTCAGTACTCGCACTTGTGCGTCATAGAAATATGACCAGTAGAGACAATCATCGGGAGGTGTGCACCAATTAGGAGTATGAACCATGATAACATCTCAAATAAGATTTATTGAGTTAGTAGTCACTTTCCCTCGAGCCCTTTCACATCTATAAATTTCCCTCGTTTAGTCCGCGACATCACACTTTTACTCATTTGTGACTCTTACTAGGTTTTTGGTTAGTTAGAATTTCCCTATTTCTAGGATTGGTGTTCTAAATCTCCTTGTAATCTTGTAGTTTGTAAACTTTGTATAAACATATTGTTGTTAATAAAAACAAGTGTAATTTTATAAGCATATATCCAATCCAATAAACTAAGATCCGAGGTTATTTTATGTAATTTAAACAAGTATGTAGAGACATACAAGTGGATCTTGTTTAAATAATAACTTAAACGGTCTATAGTAGATGGATAAGGCTGGGTACCTTATCCTGGTGATACTACAGATACGACCTACTTTGTAGGTGTTACAAGTGTTGCGAAGTGCTACAAATGATCTGATCCTGATCATTCATGTGGAGACATGTGAGCTAGGGTATCCTATACAAAGAGTTTGTATAAGACCGGACCACGAAATGATTAGTCTCTTTATATAACGCCGTTAATAACAGAGACTTACATTTCACTAGGATGACCATAAGTGACATGACCTGAATCCTTAGTGAGTTGTGAACTCCTGCTCATGAAGGCAATCCTTTGATTTGTATGGATGAGAGTGGCAAGATGCCAATTCAACAAGCCTACCATTTTGGGGATTCGTCTGATTGAGGAGCTGAGAACACAGTTACACAAGACGAAATTCATTATTACCCCGAAGCAGGGACAAGTAGATAAATTACTCCCTTAAGGGCTGATTTCGAGTAGGGGTGGTCATTCAAACCGCAAAAGTCGAATCATTTCTAAAAACCGAACCAAACCGAACCGAAAACTCAATAAAACAAAAAAATGCGACTCGATCCGGTTTGAAGAAATTTTGAAACCGAATTAATTCGATTCGGTTCGGTTTCACTTTCAAAAATCGAATTTGAAACTGAACCGAACCATTTTTAACTAATATATATATATATATATATATATATATATGTATTTAAAAAAAGAGTAGTAAAACCGAACCGCTTTTAATTTAAAGAACAAAACCGAATTTAAAACTGAAACAAACCGAACCGTTTTTAATTAAAAAATAATATAACATGGATTTTTTTTTAAAATGCCAAAACCGAATTTGAAACCGAACCGAACCGCATATGCAGTTCGATTCGAATCAATAAATCGGTTTGGTTTGATTTCACATTTAAAAAAAATCGATTCGGTTCGGTTTGACCATCAAATCAAACCGAACTGAACCGTTTCCACCCCTAATTTCGAGTCTTGAACATAGTGGCCATACCTTTTCTTGGCTTGAGAGGGACTTGGTCATAGTTGAACTATGACTTATTGTTCATTAGAGAGATCAGTGGTACTTAAGGAGTTAGATGTAACTACAGGGGGAAAACAATACTTTTGGCCAGCTGTACTTATGAGCAATTTGTGAAGGGTCATTACACTGTTGATTGGTTATATCCAATGGACACAAAAATTTATCTGTAGTGTGAACAGTGCAACTGTCGGTCTATAGTAGAGTGACCGGCAGTTAACGGATATTGGGTAATTTAATTAATTATCTAAGTACCACTAGAGCTTCAATTTACAGGTCCATAAGGTTCCTTCTGTAGCTCAACAGGGATTTAATTGAGAATTAATTTTGGATTAATTTGAAGTGTTCAATTTAATTGAGGGAATTAATTATATATATGATATAATTAATATAATGTATTTGATACATTATAATTTAAGGTAATATGAGAGAAATTTGAATATGATTCAAATACTAATTATATGAATGAGATTCATGTAATTAAATTTAATATAAATATGATTTATATTGAGATTAAATATTTGGATATGATCCAAATATCAATTATATGGATGAGATTCATATAAGTTAATTTAATATAAATGTGATTTATATTAAATGTCACGTATTATTGAGAGAAAATAAAATCTTTAAGTTATGTTTTATTTGATGCAATCTAAAACTATAGGCTATATGTTATATTTAATATAACATATAGTGTGTATATATAATAAAGTAGTTACTATATATATATATATATATATATTAATTTAATTGAAATTAATTAAAGGGAAGGAGTTACAACTCCCTCCCCCATTCTCCCAGTTGATTTTACTTGCGTTATGAAATATTCAATGGGTAGGAGATTCATCTTCTTCCTGAATTATCTCTGAGAAGAATTCTCACTGGAAAAACTGAAAAAGAGAAGAAAAGTTCTTCTTCTTTCTCTCCTCCTCTCCCTCTTCTTTCCTCTTCCAAGGATTCAAGCAAAGCCCACAACTCTTGCTTGAATCATTTTGGTCCCAGGAGAATACAAAGAGTTCTCAAGTGGTAGTGTCTCTTTTGAAGAAGGAGATCCGCGTGGAGAATGAGTTCCCCGTGGCTTGTACGTAGGAGTTCTTGAAGAAAAGGTTCTTCAAAGGTAAAAGTTTCTGAAACCCTAAATATTTTTTTTAAAGCATGTTGTAATTTAAGTAAATACATATATTGTTTTTATTTACTGTAAAACTTATATTCAATGAAAAATAGAATTTGGGTTGATCTTACTTTCGCTCAAAGGATCTTTTTCAAAGATTTCCTTCACTTATCGCATTTGTTTAAGCTTTAACATAAACACATCGCATCTTTTAATTCTCATGCATGAATCACTATTGTTCAGCGCAATCGATTCAAATCCCTGTATTCAACCTAGGTTATCCTAAGAAACTCGTGATCAGGTTTTACTTGGCCGGTGAACGAGAAAACTTGTGATTGGCGTATGTTTATTAAGATTGATTGCATAGACTCATTATCGTATAGAAATTTTGAGCTATGAAATCATCGCATCTTTTATTTACAACAGCCTTATCCTGGTAACATTGTGAATACGATCCAATTTGTAATTGTTACATGAGTTGTAAATGTTATATACAATATGAGCCATATTGTTCATGTGGAGACATGTGAGTGGGGGTATCATGTATAAAGAGCTTATACAAGACCGGATTGCGAAATGATTGGTTTCTCTTTATAACACCGTTATTTGAAGAAATCAACGTTTTACTAAGATGACCATAGGTGACTTGACCTTAATCCTGTGTGAGTTATGAACTCCTATCTTTGAGGACAATCTTTTGATCTGTATGGGTGAAAGTAGTCAAGTTAGCCGACTTAAGAAGTCTACCATTTTGGAGATTTGTTTGAGTAGGGAGCTGAGAATACACCTACCAAGAAGAAATTCAGTCTTTTTCAATTATAGAAAAAGTAGATGAATTGCTCCCTCAACAGCTGATTTTGGATCTAATAATGAGACCCCAACCTCTCATTGGCCCAAGAGGTGTTAGTTTATAGTTGGACTATAAACTGCTTGTTCATTAGAGGAATCAATGATACTTAGAGTTAGATGTAACTACAGGGGTAAAATGGTATTTTGACTCAGCTGTAGTTATTAGCAATTTGTGAAGGGTCGACTCACTATTGATTAGTTATATACATGGACACAAAAATATATCTGCAGTGTGAAAAGTGCAGCTATCAGTATTTAGTGGAGTGATTGGTAGTTAATGAACATTGATTGATTTAATTAAAGAATTTAATTAATTAATCTCATATAATTGAAGCTTCTAATCTGCAAGTCCTTAAAGTCCCCTGTTAGCTCGCTAAGGATAGTAATAAGGAATGATTTGAATTTTTCCAATTACTTAGAGGAATTTTATATTATATGATTAATATATAGTGTATTCTGATACATTATAGAATATGGTTAATTATAGATATGATCTTTAATCCAAACTACATAAAAAAGATATATTTGAATGAGATTCAAATGTTAAATTCATATGAATTTGATTTGTATAGAATTATAGTATTAGAGAAATATACTTGAATGAGATTCAAATATTAGATTTATATTAATTGGATTTATAAGAAATGTATGCATATAAATATGTGATATTTATATGTTAATTAATTAACCCTATATTAAATATGATTTATTATATAGTTATTTAATTTATATGTTAATTGATTAATTAATGGTTAATTAATTAATTAACAAATGATGGAGAATGAAAGCTAGTATAAATATGTGATATTTAATTAACTGTATATTAAATATGATTTAATATATAGTTATTTAATTTACATATTAATTGATTAATTAACTATTAATTAATCAAATAAAAAATGATATAAAATGGAAAAACTTAGAGAAGGGGTTACCCTCTCCTTATAAATACATCATTATAACTGATCTAGGGTAAGAGTTTTTCATTTTGTGAAAAGAAAACCTAGCCTCCGCTCTTAAATTCTCTCTATTCTCTCAAGAACATTCCTCTATCTTTCATTTCTTCTTCTAAGGTGTTAGAGCCCACACATCTAGCTCATTGAAGTCCTAGAGCATAACGAGGAAGCTCTTGTGGTAGTGTCTTTGTTCGTTGGGAGATTCAAGGTTGGTTGGTAGCAAAGAAGAGGAAAATGTGAAGAAAGGGGATCTTCAAGGGTGAGTTTTCTTCTTCCCTTTCTTCTCTTTTTCTACATTTGGAGCATGCTTAGGTTTATTTAATGTTTATCCTATTCTTGTGTGAATTAGTTCATGTTTTTATGTTTTATAAAATCATTTTTTTCGAAATGCAAGGCGATCACACTCTTCAGTGGGAATTCGATTCCCTTCAATTTGTATCAGAGCCCAATTCTTGAAATATTGACTTTTAGTTTATAGAAACAAAATTTAAAGAATAGTGGGTTACTTTTAAAATATATGCATGAGATATATGTGATTTTTATTGGGGTTGATGCCTTAAATCTCGTAGGATCCTATGGTTTGTAAATGTTTTGTACAAACTTATCGTTTATTTAATAAAATATACAATATTTTATTCCTTTTTCAGTTGCATTAACCACAGACCAATAAACGAATATCCAAGGTTATCTTATAGCTTAAACATGTATGTAGAGACATACAGGTGGATCATGTTTAAGTAATAACCTAAATGGTCTGTGGTAGATGGATAAGGTTGGGTACCTTATCCTGGTGACACTATGAGTATGGTCGGCTTTGTAGGTGTTACAATTGTTGTAAAGTACTATAAATGATTTGATCCTGATCATTCATGTATATGTTGGGGTTGATGCTTTAAATCTTGTAGGGTCCTGTAGTTTGTAAACACTTGTAACAAACATTTTGTGATTTATAATATATGATATTTTATTCACTTCAATCTATGAAATATTTGATATTTTAGTTGCATTAACCATAAACCAATAAACTAAGATTCATGGTTATCGTGGTAACTTAAACATATATGTGGAGACATACAAGTAGATCGTGTTTTAAGTGATAACCTAAATGGTTTGTGTATATGGATTAAGGAGGGATACCTTATCTTGGTGACACTACGAGTGTGACCCACTTTGTAGATGCTACAAATGTTGTAAAGTGCTACAAATAATCTGATCTTGATCATTCATGTTTTAGACATGCGAGTAGGGATATTCTATACAAAGGACTTTGTATAAGATCGGACCACGAAATGTTTAGTCTCGTTATATAACTCCATTCATAATTGAGACTTTCATTTCACTAGGATGGCTATAGGTAACATGACCTTAATCCTGAGTGAGTTGTGAACTTCTGTCTATGAGGGCGGTCCTTTGATTTGCATGGGTGAGAGTGGCCAGATCGCCGACTCAACAAGCCTTCCACTTTGGGGATTCGTTTGATTGGGGAGCTGGGAACTCAGTTACATAAGATGGAATTCACTCATTTCCCGAAGCAGGTGTAAGTAGATAAATTGCTCCCTTAAGAACTGATTTTGGGGCTTGAACAATGTGGCGCTACACCTTCTCTTGGCCCGAGAAGGGTTTAGTCATAGTGAGACTATGATCTATTGTTCATTAGAGGGATCAGTGGTAGTTAAGGAGTTAGATGTAACTACAGGGACAAAACGATAATTTGGTCCAGCTGTACTTACGAGCGATTTGTGAAGCGTCATCGTACTGTTGATTGGTTATATCCAATGGACACAGAAATATATCTGTAGTGCGAAGAGTGCAGC